>NC_050450.1:104152155-104229655 GCF_903995425.1 Onychomys torridus | reverse complement strand
GCACATCTCTGTTTGTGCACATAATAAATAAATAAATAAATAAATAAATAAATAAATAAATAAATAAATAAATAAAATTGCAAAGTGTAATTAAATGTCAAGTGTGAGTTTAGCTTATGATCTATCAATTCTCCTGCAAATCAGTCCAAAAGAAATGAAAATAGGGATTGGGGAGGTGGTAAAGTGCTCACCAAGCAAGCCCAAGGACCTGAGTTCAGATCCCCAGCACCGTGTAAAAAGCCAGGCACCAGGTATGTGTAATCCCAACAGTGAGGAGGCAGAGATAGGTGGATTCCCTGGGACTCAGTGATCAACCTGCCTAGCATACTTGGAGAATTCCAGGCCAGTGAGAGACCTAGTCTCAAAAAAACAAGGCCATATCCTGATTTCTGTTAAGAATGAATAAATTTTTAACCCCCCCCCCCCCCCCCCCGAGATTTCTGTCGAGAAAAAACGAGAAAAACAAACAAAAAGATTGATGGAGCCGGGTGGTGGTGGCTCACGCCTTTAATCCCAGCACTCGGGAGGCAGAGCCAGGCGCATCTCTGAGTTTGAGGCCAGCCTCGTCTACAGAGTGAGTTCCAGGACAGCCAGCACTAGTGAGACTCTGTCTCAAAAGGATGCCTAAAGCTAAATGTAGTTTTTGTTTTGTATTCAAATCAAGGGCTGCCCAGTGTGGTGCATACCTGTAATCCCGGCACTCAGCAACAGAGGAGGATGGATTGTCAGTTTAAGGCCAATTCAGCCTACTTACTGAAATCCTGTCAAAAACCAAACAAACCCACCAAACTGTCTAGCACAGCAGTATGTTCCTGTAGTCCCTGATAGGAGGGAAGCCGCATCCGGAGGATCACTTAGTCCAGGAGTGCAAGGACAGCCTGTCCTCCTCCTCCCCCCAATCAAGTTTTGCTACAAAAAATTTAAAATCGGAACCAATAATACACAGATTAAAGAAAGGATTTTCATTTCAGCAGAAGTTAATGCAATGCCAGCCTGTGCTACACTGTCTCAAAAGCCAACATAAATAAATAGACACACAAATACAAGTTAGCTTGAATTCATATTCAATTAGTAGGTTAGTAACATTTTGGCAATATTCTTTTCTAAACTTTTGAGAAGACATATGCAATGTATAACACTATGAATTAAAACAGAATCCAAGCCAGGCAGTGGTGGCGCACGCCTTTAATCCCAGCACTTGGGAGGCAGAGCCAGGTAGATCTCTGTGAGTTCGAGGCCAGCCTGGTCTACAGAGCAAGAGCCAGGGAGGGACAGGCACCAAAAGTACAGAGAAACCCTGTCTCGAAAAACCAACAAAACAAAACAAAACACACCAGAATCCATTTCATCCTAGAAACCCTTATCAGTTAAAAGGATTTTTATATTAGAGAGGCAGAGGCAGGCAGTTCTTTGTGAGTTTGAGGCTAGCGTTTGAGTTCCAAGACAGCCAGAGCTAGACAGAGAACAAAGAAACCCTGTCTGGGGAAATTTTTTTTTTTCTGAAGCGTTTAGTTTATCTAATTATTTCTTTATCAGTAAAAAAAAAAAAAAAAAAAAAATTGAGAGTCAGATAAAGGGGTAAGAACCTGAAGGGTCAGAGAAGCAGGGGAGCAGCCCCCAGTTGCCTCCTACCTCTTCTGTGCCTTCCTCCAAAACGGCTGAGATTCCCTCTCAGCCCTTCCTTACTACTTCCTGTCTCTTATCTGCTCTGCCCTCTGACTCCAAGCAAGCTTTATTTGTTAGAACACAGTCAAAATATCACACAACATTTGCTTTGTGGGCTGAAGAGATGGCTGGCTTTTATGTACTGCTTATGCAAAGGACCTGCATATGGTTTCCAGCACCCACATCAGGTGGCTTACAATTGCCTGTGCCTCTAGATCCAGAGAATCTGACATCCTCTTCTGAATTCTCTGTATTCATGTGCACAAACACAAAAACAGATACACACACCCATATTTTTTGGGTGGTGGTGGTGGGGATTGTTGAGACAGGGTTTCTCTAGATATCTGCCCTGGCTATCCTGGAACTTGCTCTGTAGACCATGCTGGATTCAAACTCAGAGGTCTGCCTGGCTCTCCCTCCTGAGTGCTGATTAAAGGAAAGCCTGAAAACCACCTGGCTCATAAATTTTTAAAATTTGTTTTTACCCTTTTTTCTTTACTTGTTTAGACTAGTGAGAAAGATCAACCATTTGCAGTGTGAACAGAGCTTGCCATCTACCTGTCCAGCCTTAGAGAAACAAGTCAGTACACTTGCTACTGAGCTATACCCCTAGTCAAGTGAACCATGAGTTCTTTTTAAAAAATATTCACATTTAAGCTGGGTGTGGTGGTGAAAGTCTTTAATCCCAGCACTCGGGAGACAGAGGCAAGGGGATCTCTGAGTTTGAGCCAGCCTGGTCTACAGAACGAGTTCAAGGACAGCCATGCTGCACCAAGAAACCCTGTCTTAAAAAACGAAACAAAAACCCATTAACTTTTATTATCCTTTGGTTTTTGTTTTTCAAGACCGGGTTTCTCTGTAGCTTTGGAGCCTGTCCTGGAACTTGCTTTGTAGACCAGGCTGGCCTTGAACTCACAGAGATCCTCCTGTCTTTGCTTCCCAGGGCTGGGATTAAAGGCGTGAGCCATCACTGCCCAGCCATTTTTATTCTTAATTATGTGTAGGTATACTTACATGTTTGTGGGTATGTACGCATGAATGCAGGTGCCTGGGAAGGCCCAAAACATCATAATCTGTGGAGTTGGAGTTACAGGTAGTTGTGAACCAGCTGATATGGCTGTTGGGAACCAAATCCCGGTCCTCTGGATGAACAGGAAGTGCTCATAAGTGCTGAGCAACTCTCCAACCCCTGAACTGTGAATTATGTTAGAACCCATTCTCAAGACAATTCCACAAGTGATGAACATTTGTGATTACAGCACTTGGGAGGTAGAGGCTAGAGGGCTGCTAGGAGTTCAAGTCCAGCCAGTGGTCTGGAACATTCCAGTCCAGTCAGGGCTACACAGCAAGACCCTATCTCAAAAGCCAAAAGCAGGGTTATAGGGTACAGCTCAGTCAGTAGGCTGTTTCCTTAGCATGCCTAGGGCCCTGGGTTCTATTGCCAGCACTACATAAACTAAGCTGGCTGGCGCATGCCTATAATCTCAACAGTTGGGAGGTAGAGGCAGGAGGATTAGGGTTTTAAAGTTATTCCCAGATAAATAGTGTATTGAAGGAATGCCTGGGCTACATGACACCTGCTTCATACAAAAACAAAATTAGAAATATTGCTGGGTGGCGGTGGCACACACCCTTAATCCCAGTACTGGGGAGTCGGGCAGATGCATCTCTGTGAGTTCAAGGACAGCCAGGCTACACAAAGAAACCGTCTCAAAAAAACCCTATGTGTGTGTGTGTGTGTGTGTGTGTGTGTGTGTGTGTATGCATGTATGTTTGTATACATACATACATATATATATCAACAAAAATTGTGTTATATTTTATTTTTATAAATATCTCCTAGCTCTCCTCTGAAAAGGCCTAGGAATGACCACTGACAAAGTGGTATTGAGAGCTTCTAGCATGCAGACCATGGTCTCCAATTGGCATTTCACACTGAGGATCTAGAGTTCAGTGAAGGTCACATTCCTTGTCTAGGGAAGGAAATGCACAAGTTGGGCTAGGAGATCTTATCTGTATCATATAGCAAGGATCTCTCAAAATTTCTGGAATCAAGTCCAAAGGAGTCCAAAGAAAGTGGGGATGCAACTTGGGGATAAAGCACTTGTCCAGCATATATAATACCCTGAGTTCAATCCCTAGCACACACGGACGGACGGACGGACGGACGGACGGACGGACACACACACACACATAAACAATAAGTAAACAAACTAATAAATATGTTGAAAACCTATTAATATTTTGATAGCCCAGCTTAGGAGGGGCCTGCCTGAGCTACAAAGTCCGTTTATAGAAAAGAAAAAAATTATTTGTAAAGATTTCCATCAGCCAAAGATAGAACTTAGTGTCATCCTCAAGGTTCCTTAAGGAACCTCTGCCTATGTCCCAGTAACTAAAGTAGACCCTGTGGACCAAGGAGTTCAGTGACTGAAGAAGGACCATGGCTGAGAAGCAATGGAAGCAAAGAGATGAGGAGCAGTGTAGATGGATAAAAACCTCCAACTCTGCATAAATACATGCACACACTCTTAGCTGTGCTGTTTCATACGTACATACAGAAGACCACCGACCAGGACTGGCACCTTAGGACATGGACCTGTCTGACTTTTCCTTTTCCTGGACTGCTCCATGCAAAAGAGGACAGTGCCTGAAATGATAAATGCTCACACAGATAAAGCCCAGAGAATGTGTCCTTTCTGGCAGAGGCAAACAAGAATTGTAAATCTGAGCCTTTAGTCTCAAAAACATTTTGTTTTTCTACACCAACCTACAGTCTTTTGTTTTACTTATCTGGTGGAGGGACCAGTAAGTTCAACACACTCCTCTGTCCAGAATAAAATAGGAAATGAAACAGACTGAGGACTGCACTGCCCTTTATAATTTTACAAACAAAAGCCTTCTGAAACTAGATAGAAAATTTAGGCCAAGAGATATTTTCAACACATAATTACTATGTAACATGCCAAAGACCAAAACATAGCCCTGTATGTTTAGTTAGACCCCATGTAATAGTGATTTACTTATTGTGGTGAAATTCCAAAACCAAACCTTCAAACTTTCTCAAGTCATGAAAATGTTATATTGTATAGGACAGACATATAAATAATTTTAGATTTTAACCACTATCTCATTCTAATGGTTCTTGCTGAGAAGCCTTCTCTTTACATATTTTTCTCTTATTAAGGTCACAGCATAAACAGATACCCTGCTTGTAAGTGGAAAATATTAATCTTGCTATTTACTTTTGGAATAATGGAGTTATATTCCTAAATACTGCAATAAATGGAACTGTATTCAAAAATAACTTTTTATTTAATGTAGCTCAACAACAAAGCTCAATAAATTTAATGTGGTCACACAGCTGGTAGATGCCAGTGTTGGGGGAAAAAAAAAAAAACCTAGCCCTGTTTTAAGCTGAAGCCTGTATTTTGTTGACTGCATTTCAAAATAAATAACTAAAAACAAACAAACAAAAAAAACAACAACAATAAACAAAGCAAAACCCGGAAGAGGGCAGTTGTTAGCTGCTTCAGCACCAGCTTCAATTGATAACCCTTCCCCTTCTCATGCCCAACTGCTTCCATGGCCTCTGAAACCTCATCAGTAGCCAGCCTTCTTTCTTTGTTATTTATTAAAACAGAACATTTATTACCTGACTAATCAGTTGATCCAGGTGCTGCAGCAGCTAACAACTGCCTTCTTCCATTTCTTTGGTTTTATTTATTTACTTATTTTGCGACAAAGCCAGCAAAATACAGGTTTCCCTTAAAACAGCTACCAGCTGTGTGACCACATTAAATTTATTGAGCTTTGTTGTTGAGCTACATTAAGAATAGGAGGACTAGCTGGATGCGTTGGTGCACGCCTTTAATCCCAGCACTCAGGAAGCAGAAGCAGGCCCATCTCTGAATTTCAGGTTAGCCAGGGCTACATAGTGAAACTGTCTCAAGCAAAACAAACAAAACCCTGGTGGACCATGGACTGCTGCTGCCAAGTATCACAGCGCAAAGCCCTAATCCTAGTGCTTGGGGAGCAGTTTTTTGTTTTTTGAAACAAGGTCTTCCTAGATAGTCCTGAATAACCTGTACTTAATTATATGTCCAAAACTAGCCTTGCTATTGGAGCAGTCCTCCTGCCTCAGCCTCCCAAGAACTGGGATTACAGGCTGTGGCGGTGTGAATGAGAATGGCCCCCACAGGCTCATATGTTTGAATGCCTGGTCAATTGGTTCATAGACTGTTTGGGAAGGATTAGGAGGTGTGGCTTTATTGGAGGAGGTGTGTCACTGGAAATGTGAGGTTTAAAAAGCCCTTGCCAGGCTCAGTATTTCATTCTGCTTGCTGCCTTAATGCCTATCAGCACGTAAAGCTCTCAGCTACTGCCCCAGCACCATACCTGCCTGTTTCCCACCATGATAATAATGGACTGGCCCATTGAAACTGTGAGCAAGCCCTTGATTAAACGCTTCTTTTGTAAGAGTTGCCACAGTGTCTCTTGACAGCAGTAGAACTGTGAGTAAGACAAAGGTGTTAGCCACCACCCTGGTGAGGCAGTGGGGATTGTGCCAGGCTAAATACTAGAATATTGGAGAGCTGGAAATGTCCTCAACTGGACTCATGGTGATGGTTACCAAAACTACCAAGTTGTGCAAGGCATGAATTCTGTATTGGGTGTGTTATTCCTCAGGAAGGCCATTAGTCTTTTTGAATAAAATAAAGATCTTGATCTCTAAAAGGATGGAGTTATTGGGAGCAAATGGCATTGAGTATAGACTTTTAAAGCTGGTTACATAGCCGGGCTGTGGTGGTGCATGCCTTTAATCCCAGCACTCGGGAGGCAGAGCCAGGAGGATCTCTGTGAATTTGAGGCCAGCCTGGGCTACAGAGTGAGATCCAGGACAGGCACCAAAACTACACAGAGAAACCCTGTATCAAAAAACCAAAAACCAAAAACCAAAAAACAAAAAACAAACAAACAAACAAAAAAAGCTGGTTACACAATCTCAAGTAGCCCAGTGTAGAGAATAGCATTCATCATGGCCTGGAGACTGGAAATGTCTTTGAGAGGTTAAGAGACTGACAGATCATTTAGTCAGTCGTCACAAAGTTTTCCTAGACTGGTATTGAGAAGTGAGATTTGGCGGTTTTTTATTTTCATTTTTGTTTTTAGAGGCTGGATCTCAGTATGTAACTCTGGCTGTATAGCTATAGGCACACACCACCATACCTAGCCAGAATCTTTTTTTTCTCATTTCATCTAATGTGTAAGAAACATATAATCCCTGATTTGTAGAAAATACATCTCACTCAGAGGCAATAGCAATGGCAGTTTATTTGAGAAGACTGCTTTCTACTGAAGGCAACCAGGCACCTCTGCTCTATCAATTATGCGCTTGGAGAAGAGGACCAGCAAGTGTGTGGCATGAATAATGGATAGTGATGCTGTCCTGGGGTGCACTACATGCTGCGTCACTGCAGCCAGATGCTGTGTTTCTAGGTTCAGCTGGCTCTTTCCAGCTGCAGCTCAGTGTTACTTTGACTTGTGTACTGCCACCCTCTGCAAATGCTTTCTGATTGTTAGTTTAAGAATTGCCTCATGCTTTGGTGAGTGATCTTAGCCACATGGTTGACTTTAATAGGTGTTTCTGGACTCCAACTCTGTGTCTAGAAAGTAAAATCTGAATGTCCAGTTCTGATTTCTGTTGCAGCTGCCTCCTCCTCCCCTTCCTGTGCCTTCTCTACAGCCAAAAGTACTAAAACACAGCTTTTCAGCTTGCTGGAAAAAAAAAATCTCAAAAATCACAGCTGCCTGGGAGTTTAGATTTATCCTGGCTGAGTTACACTTAGGGCTTTGTGGCTTTGTAACTCCTTTGTGTTAATTTGAGAGTGGGGGGTATCTGAGAGAATTGCCAGTTTTCTAAGGTATGAATCCTTTGGATAGTCTACCTTAGAGTCAGATTAGAGAAATTTGAGGGTGCAAGGTGTGGTGGCACAAGCCTGTAATCTTAGCACTTGAGAAGTAGAGGCAAAAGTTCAAGGCCAGCCTCATCTACTTAAGTGAGTTTGAAACCATCTTAGGCTACATGAGACCCTGTCTCAAAAACCACCCAAAACAAGCAAACAAAAACAAGAAGTTTGGAGTAAGAGGAATTGTGTCCCTATCAGAGTTAAAATATACAACTAGATCAGAGATTCTCAACCCTCCTAATGCTACGATCCTTTAATACAGTTCCTTATACTGTGGTGACCCCCAACCATACAATTATTTTTGTTGCTACTTCCTAATTGTAATTTTGCTACTGTTACAAATTGTGTTCTCTAATGGTCTCAGGCGACCCCTGTGAAAGGGTCCATCAACCCAAGGGGTTGTGACCCACAGGTTGAGAACCACTGCATTAAATGCTTGCCAGTGTCCCTAAGTTTCTTGTGCTGACTGTTGAAGTGATCTCACTTTGTAGCCTAGGCTGGCCTTGAACTTTGGTGCTTATGCCTTAGTCTCCCAAGTGCTAGGATTACAAATATATGGCCTCATGCCTCCCTTGGGCAGTGTGAGTGTGAGGTGCCTCATTGGAAGGATTAAGGAGGTATAGAAGTGAGGATGGGCAGGTGCTGATACTTCTGTATGTGGGTTAAAAGATCTAGGCAAACGCTGGGTGGTGGTGGGGCATGCTTTTAATCCCAGCACTCGGGAGGCAGAGCCAGGCGGATCTTTGTGAATTCAAAGCCAGCCTGGGCTACAGAGTGAGATCCAGGAAAGGCACAAAGCTACACAGAGAAATCCTGTCTCGAAAAACAAACAAACAAAGATCTAGGTGAAGATAATTTGTATATAAATATGATTGATATCTGTAGTAAAGATTCTCAAATGCTCAGGAACCACCACCTCAAGTTGAAACAGGAAAATCAGACCAGGCTAAGCCTGGTAGTATATGCCTGTAATCCTAGAACTTGGGAGGCTGAAGTAGAAAGATCATGAGTTCTAGGACTACATGGGCTGCACAGAGTGAGACCTTGTCTCAAACAAAAACAAAACCAAGTAGGAGGTAGGGAGCCAGCTCAGGTGGTAAAGTGTTTGCTCTATAAGCATGGGGACCTTTAGTTCAGGCCCTTGAACTGTGTAAAAACCCGAGTGGATCACCATGGGAAGATGGAGACAGGTGAGTCTTTGGACTCACTGGCCAGCTGATAGTGACCTCTGGCACTTGCCCCCCCCCCCCCCACGAGTATACACCCACACAGATGATCAGTAGCGAAATACAAATAGGTTCATTAGTGGGCATTCATGGACTTTCTTGACTTTTGGCTAATGATATTTTAGTTCAGGATGAGGCCTCAAGCTTGTTACAAGAACAGTAGTGACCTGTTTTGTTTGTTGTTTGGGGTTGTCTGATATGGTTTTGCTGATTTTGTGCCAGGGCCTGAAATCAGAAGAAATGGATCTGATTATTTGAAATCGTAGCCTCTTTTACTTAGAGCACCCTTTGTTCCGTCCCATCTGCCATCACCCTGCTTGTCTGATTTTTTTATTTGTCACTCCCCAGGCAGCTATTTTGCCAGCCACTTCATCATGGGAGGAGAGAAGTTTGATTCCACGCATCCGGAAGGTTACCTCTTTGGAGAGAACAGCGACCTGAACTTCCTGGGAAACAGGCCAGTGGCGGTAGGGTACAATCTTTTTACTGCCTGGGGCCTGGGTTTGTTGGTGCAGTGGGGGCTTGAGGAGCCAGGTGTGCCGCTAGGCTAGGGGAAACCCAAGATAAGTTGTTGCAGTCTGGGGGTGTGGTGGGGAGGGGGAGCTGAGTCCCAGAGCTTGGAGCTCTCCTGAGATTCACATTTCTTCGACAGCCCTGGCCAGTGCCCTCACTTGCCCTCACTTGCATTCCTCCCTCATGGCACTCAGCAGCATGCAGTTCCTATCCGGTTGTCACTTTCTCTGCTCGATGTCTGCTCTCCTCTCTCAGAAAGCAAGGGTGATATGTACTGTTGGGTACTAGACGTAACACAAAGCCAGTACAAAATTATAGGCCTTGGTCAATGTTTGCTGATGAATGAATGAAGTTTCCCTGGTCCTTGAGTTGCATACAAGTAATGCCAATACTTGGGAGGCCGAGGTGAGAGGATTGCTGTGTGTTAAAGGCCATCTTAGGCTACATCAGCAGTCTTCAACCCGGGGTCAAATGAGCCTTTTACAGGGATCTCCTAAGACCATGCTGCATGTCAGTTATTTACATTATGATTCATAATAGCAAAATTGCAGTTGTGAAGTGGCAATGAAAATAGTTTTATGGCTGGGGGTGATCACAGCATGAGGAACTGACTGTTTTAAAGGGTCCCAGCATCAGGAAGGTTGAGGACCAGTAGACTACATAGTGAGATCCTGTCTCAAATCAGAAAACAGAATAGAACACACCTTTCTTTGCTCTTTGTTCAGCTCCTCCTCCAGCCTTCTGCTGTCCTCTCTCGAGAGTCCTAACGATGGGGACTGTAGGTAGAGCCAGTGCAGCTGGCTCTGTAGACTTTCACTGAGCACCTTCTCTGAATCTGCATGAGACTTTGTAAGAACAGCCCCCAGTGGGGCCAGAGAGATGGTTCAGGGGTTAAGAGCCCTGGCTGTTCTTCCAGAAGACCCTGGTTCCATTCCCAGCACCCACATGACAGCTCACAGCTGTGTGTAATTTCAGTTTCAGGGGACCTGCTGGAAGGCAAAACACCAATACACATAAGAATAAATAAATCGTGAAAAACAAACAAACAAACAAACCCAGCTGCCAAGTGGCTCTTGAGTGGTCTCTGTGTGCTGAGGAAGGCCCAGACACTGTACTCCATGTGAAGACCTCCCCAGAGGACACACTGGTTTTGAGGGCCAGAGATTGAATCTGCACGCATGATTGATAAGTACTACATCTCTAGGCCTTGTAGGACTGTTTTATTTTACTGGTTTTTTTGAGACAGAGTCTTTATTATGTAGCTCTGGCTGTCCTGGAATTCATTTTGTGGACTAGGCTGGTCTCACACTCACTAAGGTCCACCTGCCTCTGCCTCCAGAGTGCTGGGATTAAAGTCATGGATTACCAAACCCAAGCCCAGATTTTTTTTCTTCTAATTATTTCACTTGGTAGGTCAGACTGTTCTGGAACTCACTCTGTGGCTTAGAACCCATGGCAATCTTTCTGCCTTGGCTTCTTGAGTGCAGGATTGCAAGCGTACGCCACTACAGCTACCTGTCCCAGCACTTCCTGTCACTCTCATTTCATCAGTGAGAGATCTAAGGTTCTGAACGCTGAGTAATGGTAGTAGCTAGTCTATAGGAAACGTGTCCTTGGTCCCTGGCCCCTTTCCAGGTGTTTTACATAAATTTTTCTCACCGTCTCCTAAGGAGGTCTGTTTTGCTAAAAATCAGTTCTTTCCGTTGTCTCTGGCTGCCTCTGGAAACTCTCTCTTCCCAAACCTGCCCTGTTAGTGGGGCAGATAGAACGCACTACAGGAGATGTGCAGATAAAAGTGAAGATCTGGAGTGACTGAGCTCCGAAGGGACTGAGTGTGGGAGGGTGCTATGGCAGATTGCAGGGTACCGTGCAGAGGGCCTCCGGTGGGCGGGAAGGGAGCTCACCTGACTGAGGCACCGAGGACAGCTATAAAAGCATTCCTGTATTTGTAGAGTTGGCAGACATTTACTGGGCAAGTGCCATGTGCCAGGGACTGTGGACAGTAGTAGGTGTTGTGGACACAGGGCTGAAGTGACTGTCTTTGTCCCTCCCGAAACAAAGAAGGGAGGCAGGCTGGCCTACAGCAAAACAAGAGGCGAGAGATGAGTGGGCTGCATTGCCTGAGAAGTCTTCATCCCTTAGGTGGTGGGAAGACTCTAAAGAGTTTGAGCTGGTGAGTGACTTGAAGAAATTATGTTTTAGAAGATTGACCTGTTGATAGACTTCTGTGTAGCATGAATCTTAAAAAGTCTAGTTAATAAAATCAAACCTGAGGCCAGTTATTGGGGTGAATGCTGGAAGATCAGAGAAGCAGAACAGGCCACAGCTACCTCACCTTGCCAGTTCCTCAGCTGATCCTGTTTCCTCAGACTAGAAACCTCTGTGTCCTCATCCGGAATGAATCTCAGCTGAATTGCTGCTCCAAAGCCTAAAAGCTTAACCAGCCAAATGCCTCTAGTTTCTGCTCTTCACACCTTATGTACCTTTCTGCTTTCTGCCATCACTTCCTGGGATTAAAGGCTCATGTCACCAAGCCTGGCTGTTTCCAGTGTGGCCTTGAACTCACAGAGATCCAGAGGGATTTCTGCCTCTGGAATGCCTAGGATTAAAGGTGTGAGTGCTACCGTTTTCTAGCCTCTGTATCTAGTGGCTTTTCTGTTCTCTGAACCCAGATGAGTTTATTAGGGTGAATATTTTGGGGGACACAATACCACCACACTTCTGTCTGAGCTTCACTTTTAGGTTTTTGTTTTTGTTTTTTTTTTTTTTGAGACAAGGTTTCTCTGTGTAGCCCTGGCTGTCCTAGAACTTGCTTTGTAGACCAGGCTGGCCTCCAACTCACAGAGATCCACCTGCCTCTGCCTCCCAATGCTGAGATTAAAATTGTGTGCCACCACCGCCCGGCTTAAGCTTTAATTTGAGAAGGTTGTTATTGGCAGTGGTAGTTTTCATCCTTTCTGTCTTGGTTGACTCCTCTTGTAACATCGTACCTAGTAGTACTAGTTCCATAGTAGGACAAATGAAGGTGCAGCCAGCGGTCTATAACATTCCAGTCCATGTCTGTCATCACAGGATGTAGAAGATTTCTGTGAATTCAAGGTCAGTTTGGGCTGAATGGCAAGTTCTAGGCCTGTCTGTGATACATCAGAAACAAAACGTGCGCGCGCACACACACACCCCTTCTGCTTCAAGTCAGGTTATGCCAAGTACTTTTATCGAATGTCTGTCTTGATTTTGCTCCTACTGCCTTAGCTGTTAGATGAGTGCTTCCTTTGTCCCTGAGAGCCAGATGAGGGAGGTTCCTGACTCACCCAGTCAATTTAGAAAATGAACACGTGTGTGTGTGTGTGTGTGTGTGTGTGTGTGTGTGTGTGTGTGTGTATTTAAATGTCTTCTTCTGGCCATAAAGATGACTTACAGATAAGCAAAAGTGTAGATGTAACCATCTTGTTAAATAAGAAACACAGAGCCAATTGCAGAGTTAAAAGCCAAGAGGTCAGAGCAATAGCTGAGAGCTGAAAACCTTACCCTTCACTGCTGCTCAGTCTTTCCTCTCCGCAAGAGAGCTACTTCCTGTGTCCTGTCTTTTATATAGACTTTCTGTTCTGCCTTCTCATTGGTTATGAACCCAGCCACATGATCTCCTCATCACTGCCTGTCTGTACAGACCTCCAGGTCTTCTATGGTTGGTATTGAGATTAAAGGCATGTGTTGCCATGCTGGCTGTATCCTTGAACACACAGAGATCCTGCCTAGCTCTGCCTCCCAAGTGATGGGATTAAAGGCATGCACCACCACCACCCGGCTTCTGCTATGGCTTGCTCTGACCCCAAGGCAACTTTATTAATATACAAATAAAATCACATTTCAGTACAAATAAAATATCACCACACAAAAGCTTCTTTCATTTAGGTTTATGCATGATGGCATACTTTCCTAAAGGTGAGTCATCTTGTTTACACCTCCATGGAGGCCCCTGAATGACTGAGCTCCTCCTGAATTACTAGGTAGCAGCCTTGACCTTTAAGTATGAGGCTTTTCCCCAAGGGAGTATTGACATTGGTCTTCTTGTTGGTGTGTATCTGTAGCAATCATTAAATATGTTTAATACTAAACAGATTTTTTAAAAAATCATATTAAGTTGGGTATGGGGGTCGGTGACTGCAATCTGGCACTTAAGAGGCTGAGATAGGAGAATGTCAAGTTTGTAGCCACTCTGGGTTACATATGGAGACACTATTTCAAAACAAAACAAAACAAAACAAAACAAAATAGGCCAGCTGTGATGTCTCACTCCTGTAACACCAGTACTTGGGGTGCTGAGGCAGGAGAATTGTGAGGCCAGGCCAGGCTCAAACATGAAATAAAATAAAAGCAATATGCAGCATGTTTCTCCTTCTTCTCCCTACATGGCACTTGCTAATAAAGACCCACATGTATTGAACTCGTCCTAGCTGTCAGGCAGGTTGTCCTACGCACTAGATGTGTTACCTCATTTTGTCCTCAGCTTAATGAGAAAGGCCCTCGTTAAGATTGCCAAGCCTGTAAGGTAGCCAGTCAGAATTTGAACCCACAGTCTACTTCAGACCCTTAGCACTCTTCTGTTTTTGCATACACAATCTTTTCTGAGTCCTGGCCATGAACTGTTTGTGTGGATTGGATCACCAAGAACATTTGTGGGTTTGGTTGAGCTCCAAAAGGACCCAAGAATTGCCATGCCCTCCTGGAGTGCCTCCTGGAGCATTCCCTCCCAGGGCAAGCATGTGGTATGTAATTCCATCTGTTGAGCTGACCTCTGGTCTTTGCCATGGCTGCTCTTTATGTTTGATTAGGGGACATCCTGAAACTGAGAGTAGATGCGAAGCTTTAGTTCTGAAGAAATGACTTCTACTCTCAAGTGACAGGACTGGGTGTCTGCTAGTGAGCATCAGGTTACAGAGAGCCCAGAGGACTGCCTTTTACAGCCATCTAGCAGCAGGGGGCAAGAGCTACTCCTCTTTCCAGAGGGGCCAGGGTCAGGCCAAGAAATGTGTTGAAATGAATTGTCATTGAAATATAAATTCCACAGACCTTCTGGCTCCTGGGTTTGTAGGAGTTAACAGGTGTTTCCTGTCATTTCCGAATGGGCAGCTGCAAAGCCTTCTTTCTGTCTGCCTGATCTAGCTGTGGTTCTTACTGGAGTGCTGGAGAGCACCACTTAATGTACTTTATCAAGGCTCATTGTGAGCCAAGTCTGCAGCATCTGAATGTACAGAGAGGTGGTTGGAGAGAATGGGACTTGAGATTTAAAGTCTTATTTTTATCTTGACATGAAACTATGACCTTGGTAGGTCTCAGATTACCACTTATAAAGTGGAGACGATTCTGATGCCTTCGGGTTGCTGGATGAAAAGCAGCCTGGAACAGTGACAGCTATATTTGCCAACATTTCAGCTAGTTACTTCTCCAGTTGCTGCTTATTGTGGGTAGATGGACCATTCACTGTGTTTTTACTTCATTTCTGGCTTATCTTTACAGTGCTACATGTTAAACGTATGGCCTCATGCACATGAAGCAAGTCATCTATCACTGAGCTGAGCCCTTAGCACATACATTGGGTTTGAGGTACTGGTTGGATTTTTAAAATTTTTGTTCATTGTTTGTTTTGGGCAGGGTCTTCCTGTGTAGCCCAGGCTGTCCTCAAACTCAAGATACCCTTGCTTTATCTCCAAAGAGCTGGGGTTACAAGTGTGCACCCCCATCCCCAGCCCTTCAGCGCTGTATTAAGTGATGCCTGGGCTTCTGAAGGCCTCTGGGAAGCATGGTGGGGAAATGGGAGCTAAAGAGTGCCTCGCCTTGGACAGTGCAGGCACTGCCTCTCTGCTCCCTTGTTTCGACCTGGTTTGCTGAGAAAAACGGTTAAAGCTCGAAGTTCCCAACGCCTTCTCTCTTTCTGCTGTTTGTAGCCAGGAGTCCACACAGTGTTCCTCCTGTTAGGGGGAAAGCTGCTGCATTTTAGTCCAGTCCTGAGGGTTCACATGGTGTTGTGTGCTCTGAAGTGGAGTCTATTTTGTGACTTCCTCCTCACGTTCTCCGTGGCAAGGGCAGCGAGAGCTAAGGAACACGAGTGTGTGTGTTGCTTTCCTCTCTTCCTAGTGTGCCCCAAAGTTGTACTACATGCACCATCTACAAATTGCATGTTCTTATTAGCATGTGTGCAGGGGGAATGCATCCTTTTTCCTAGTTTTATAGTGCTGGGACAGGAACCCAGGGCCATGCCCTTGCCAAGCAAGTATTCTACCACTGAGCTACACCTCCAGAACAAGAACAAGGTTGTTGTTGTTATTATTATTTAAAGATAGTCTCTGTGGCCCAGGCTGTCTTCAAACTTGCCATATAACAGATCCTTGCCTCTGCCTTTCAAGTGCTGGTTTTACAAGTGTGCCACCATGCCCAACTAGAGACAAGGTTTCTCTCTCTCTCTCTCTCTCTCTCTCTCTCTCTCTCTCTCTCTCTCTTTTGAAATCTTTCTGCTTGCATGCCATGCACACATCTGGCAGTCAGAAGATGACTTTCAGGAGTTGGTTCTCTCCTTGCATGGTGGGTTCCAGGGATCAGATACAGTTCATAGTTCATCAGACTTGTATGTGAGGTCTTACGGTGTTGCCTGGGCTGGCCCTTTACTTCTAAACTCAAGTGATTCCTGCCTCAGTTTGCTAAGTAGCTAAAACTGGTGGATTTTACCACAGTGCCCTTCTCAGACCAGGCTCTTTAAAGGAACTTGATTAATTAAGTATATTAATTTGTGAAGTAGGGTTTTGCACAAAATAACGTTGTAGGAATTTGGGAGGTAGGGAGAAAGAAAGGATTTTTCTGTCAGCCATTTGATATTCCTGTAGAAGGCAGGGTTGAGTAAGCAGACTCTCCTCTCAGCATGATGTGCTGGCTAAGAGCTGTGGGAGAGGAGACTGAGTGCCCTGGCAAGGTCATCTGAAAGAGGCCTCCACCTAGAGGTCCAGGGAGGAGATCTGGGCAAGGCGTTGGCGGTGAGCTGATAGGAGCAGGAAGAAGCAGAGCAGAGTAGTCTGTAGCATTGGATTGTGGGATGGTGTTTAGAGGCAAGGCTGCGAAGACAAATGGGCCCCGTGGGAAGGGCTGTGAGCACCGTACCGTACCGTGTGCTTTGCCACTGACCAGCTGTGTGAGGAGATTAAGTTGATGGTCAGTAACCAAGCCTCAGAAAGGCAGGAACTTGTTTACTTTAGGATTGTTGTTGTTGTTTTCCAGATGTGGCAACACACTAATCCTAGATGGAGATGTCTGGGTATATTTACTGCCAAACCATGAACCAGAGACACCCCGCCCCCCTGATTCATTGGACCTTTGAAGGTAGCTCACTTTTATAATCCTGGCACACACAGAAGGCAAAGCAGGAAGACTGCTGTGAGTTAGAGGCGAGCATGAGCTACAGAATGAGACTGTCTAAAAAAACAAAACACACACAGATACACACACACACACACACACACACACACACACACACACACACACCAACAGGATTCCAGGTTGGCTGAGGTTAGTGAAACAGAACGTTGCATGCTTTGAAACATCTGATAGTGAGTAAAGTTCTGTATGTCTATCTGGCACATAGACTTTGGGGGTTAGTTTTGTAAATTAAAAGGATAGAAAGAGGTCGCAGGAGAGCCTGGATATTTGAGAGAGAGGGAAGAAGCTCTCTGGGAATGAATTACTGGGGCAAATGAGGAACATGGAGTGTGTATACTAGCTATAAACCTAGTGCATTGGCTTAGCTGTGTAGGAATTTAAAACTGTTTTAAATTACAAACATATTATACTCACTAGAAGAAGGAAGAAGAGAAGAAATTATGTCTGGTTTTTTGTTTTTTTTTTTTTATATTTGCTTTGCTGGGCATTAAACCCAGGACTCTTGGATGCTAAGCAAGCTTTCTTACTACTGAGCTATACCTCCTGCCTTCCCTGTTCTTTTCTTTTCTTTTTTTTTAAACATTCTCTTCTCTCTCTCTCTCTCTCTCTCTCTCTCTCTCTCTCTCTCTCTCTCTCTCTCGGGGGTGGGTGGGTTTTGATACAGGGTTTCTCTGAGTAGCCTGACTATCCTAGAACTCAATCTGTAGACCAGGCTGGCCTCAAACTCAGAGATCCAGAAATCTACCTGCCTCTGCCTCCCAAGTGCTGGGATTAAAAGCTTGTGCTTCCACCACCTGGCAACTTTTAAGATATTTTTATTTAACATGTATGAGTGTTTTGCCTACATGTATGTATGTGTGCCACATACATGCAGTGGCCTCAGAGGGCAGAAGACAGTGGTGGATAATCTGGCACCAGAGTCACAGACAGTTATAGACCACCGTGTGAGTGCTGGGAACTGAACCCAGGTACTCTGCAAGAACGAAGGCTCTTAACAGGTAATTCTTCTCTCCAGCTCCTCACCAGCAGGTGTTTAATTGGAGACCAATTAATACATATTCTGAAAGAACTCTGATGACATAAAGTGAATTGTGCGAATGAGTACAGATGACCAGTTATCCAGATAAGACCCCAGGACTCAGCAGGAGTGAAGAGCACACTGATCACTGATGCATAGAAGATGACTCTGTGCTGGTAACCAATAGGAGAGGTAGAATCTGGACTGTAGTGATGATGGCATCTTCTGGGCCCTCCCAAAGGATATAGCCAGTTAGTGAGTTTTCCTGACTTACATGTCAGGCCTGTTCTAGGATGCTGCTCCTCTGTGTAGAGATTTTTGAATGCTTCTTCATTACATTTCCCATTTTCCCATTCCTTCAAGGCCTGCCAGGGGATGTATTATTCAGGTCTCTCAACACCTCTGACATTTAAAAAAAAAAATCCCTCCTCTCTTACTGATATGTGATAGGGTAGGGTGGCCAGGAGGGCAAGTGGGGGCAGGTATGTAGGGCAAGTATTGCCTTATCAAGTGTTACACTTACTGTGTAGTCGTTGAGCAAAGAGGATAAGGGTAAGGGCAGGCTCCTCTATTTTCAGGGAGAGAAAGTGGCCCTTTTCACAGGCCCAGTGAATCTGGAGATCTGGGATTTTCCAGTAAAGTCTTAGAGTTCACTCAAAGGCCCTTCACATAGCAGACTTGTCTTCACTGAAAGGCCAGCCTGTGCTTCACTCTGCAGCCTTTCTTCTTTCCTTCCCACTTGTCTCCTGTCTGTCTGTCTCTCGTGCCTCAGGCTAGCCTACAACTCACTTGCATTCCTGATCCTCCTGCTTCCACCTCCCAAGAGATGAGATCACCGGTATGCACCTCCGTGTCTATAACTTTATGCTCTGCCTTGCATGCAGGGTGAGCATTCTACCAATTAACTGAGCTACATCCCCAGGATGAAGTTTTGTTTTGAGCCAGGATTTCCTTGTATAGTTTAAGGTGGCCTTGAACTCCTGCCTTAGGCTCCCAGGTTCTGGGATTACAGGCGTGCAGCCTAAATTCTGCTGCTCTTAAACATTGTCTTGTGCCTGCAGGAGATGATTATGTTTCATTATTGCCAGAGAAGGCTTTCTGGATGTTGTAGAGTTGGCTTTACACTGTTGATTGCCATTTTCTCTTTTTGATACATGTTTGTTTGTTTATTTGTTTGTTTTTTGCTTTTTTTTTTTTTTTTTTTTTGAGGCAGGGTTTCTCTGTGTAGTCCTGGCTGTCTTGGAACTTGCATTGTAGACCAGGCTGGGCTTGAATTCAGAGAGCTGTCTTTGCCTCCCAAGTACTGGGATTAAAGGTGTGCTGCAGCAGCAGCAGCAGCAGCAGCACCACCACCACCACTCACAGCTTGCATTGCATGGCTTCTAATAACCACCATTCACTCTACAGTTTTGCTGTAACCATCTCTCCTATACCTCCTGTCCCAGAGACTTCAAACCAGCCAGTGCATTAAATGGTCACATGGCCCCTGTCTCCCTTCACCTTGCAGAAAAATTCACAGAATGCCAGGGACCATCTATCATACCCATGCCCCACAGTGGATCCTCTTCACTATCTGCTGGGTAATCCACCTCCAAAATCCCATCTGCAGGAACCTCTGCTGTTTTATTTTGTTCTGAGACAGTCTTGATATATAGACCTGGCTGGCTTTGAGCTTGGTGCCCCTCTCCTGCCTCAGACTAAGTGCTAGGATTCAAGTCTCCCACCATCATGTCCCGGCAACTTCTAAGTCTGACTACAGCTAGTTTCTGCCATCTAGAGGCTTACTTAGTGTTTTCTTTCCACACGGGTCTGTGATCATTTCTTCTCCCAGTTCCCCACCACCACCACCACCATGGGTTGATTCTTCCTAGGTGGGTTTGTTGTTGTTGTTTTGTTTTTGGTTTTTTTTTTCCGAGACAGGATTTCTCTGTGTAGTTTTGGTGCCTGTCCTGGATCTCACTCTGTAGACCAGGCTGGCCTTGAACTCACAGAGACCCGCTTCCGCTCTGCCTCCTGAGTGCTGGGATTAAAGGCATAGGCCACCGGCGCCCGGCTTCCTAGGCATTTTTAATCCCTGCACTGCCCTTTCAGAACACACACGTGTGCTGCTGTGGTGACTGAAGGCCTTCAGATCTGTGTGTTCGGAGCCGAGAAGCACTTTTAACTTCACAGTTTCCGCCAGTTCTCCAAGCTACACTTCAAGAATGAGAGTTAGCCCCACATACATCTAGTTTAAAAGGTAAACTATACATAGGTAGTCTGTTGCCTTCATTGGGAAATTGAATAAACAATATAGTTCAGGCTTCCAAAATACGGGACAAGGGTTTTCTTTCTAAAAGATTCTGCCTAAAAATTTTAAGAGCTGCAGTGTCATTTTCTGTTACAATGTTACTAATAGAAAGTGACATGCGGTTCACCCTGTTCAGTCTCTTCACAGCTGCTTCTCTGTCCCCCTTCCACATTGTCATGCTTTCTGAGCTGCCACTGGTGCTAGCCCAGAGCTGTGCAGAGTGTGGTAAGACGATGGAGTATTTCACTAGCCGCAAAACAAGGCAGTGTAGCATCACACCAGCTTCGCAGGGGAGAGTGTTCCACAGAAACTCGGGTTTCTTAGGGCAGCAGGAATTTACTCTGAGGCTGGGTGTGGCGCACGCCTTTAACCCTAGGACTAGGGAGGCAGAGGCAGGTAGACTTGCGAGTTCAAGGCCAGCATGGTCTACAGAGTAAGTTCTAGGACAGCCAAGGCTATGTAGAGAGACCCGGCTCAAAAATAAATAAACAAACAAACAAATAAAAAGGAACTTAATCTTCATTGACTTGTAGCTAGATACAGTAGTTGATGTTTGATGTTTTCTTCAAGTTGTTTGTTTGTTTGAAGAAAGGATCTCTTGTAATTAAGGCTATCTTCATCTGCTGATTTGCCTTAACCTCCCTAAGACTAGGATTATGGATGCACACTACATCTGTGGTTCACTTTTTGGTGCCAAAGTTCATCTAAAAGGACAGGAAACTTAATCATGTCAAGTATACCACCATGGAAGAAGACACCAGGCTGTCTGTATAGGACAACCTGTGAAGACTTTTGTCTTTGGATTCCTGCGACTTCACATCTCACTGAAAGTGTCCTGCTTTCAGTGGGGCCTGGAGAGCTGTTCTAGGCTGTAGGGAATTCTCTGCCTTCCCACCCATTAGTATTTGCACATGTATGCAGACACCCTCAGAGTGGCATTATGAAAGGGAAAAAACAAAAGAGCAGGCACTCTGAGTCACCACTGCTGGTCACTGATGAGAGCCTCTATTTCTGCGGCACACCTCTCACAGGATTTTTACTTGATCTCAGTCTCCCTGTAAGATAGACAGGACTGTAAATTTTGTTATACAGATGGGGACACTGATGTCCAGAGACATAGTGGCTTGTCTGGAGTGTCCTCTATCAAGTCAGTGAGAGAACAGAGGCCGGGTCCTGATCTTCTGACTTCTGGTGTCACACTTGGACTTTTAAATCACTTAGCTTAAATATTAAATACCAAATAAATTCAATAACTATTGTTCCACAGGTCCAGTACTGTGGCACACTCAGAACTGAAGAGGCAGAGGTGGGAGGATTGCTCCAAGTTCAAGACCAGCTTGGTCTATGGAGTGAGTTTGAGGCCAGCCAGGCTGCATAGCAAGACCTTGTCACAAAAACAAACAAAACTGCCTGGTAACCTTTCTTCACTTCAGTTACTTTGTGAGTGTTAATTGTACACATGTGCACTTTAGTCTGAGAGGCAAGTGTTCACAGTTTAGTGAGTCATGCTGGGGCACATGCTCTACTCTTCTGAAGCTTCATCTTGTCACTAACATAGTTCTTTTAGCATGTATTTCTGCATGTGCTGATCTCATCACACAGTGATACAAAATTGAGCTCGAAGCAGATTTTCCCCTAAAGCTTATAATATCTCACACACACACACACACACACACACACACACACACACACACACACACAGAGCTGTGGTGCACAGGGAAGGGAGAAACTAACTTGAGTGTAGACACTCTTACACAAGTGTGGGGAAAGATGTGTGGTGTGCATCTCTGACTGGGAAGTGCTGCTGAGGGCAGAGAGCTGCTGTGGTGTTCAGTAGACAAGCTCTAAACCATCTGGGCATCGGGATTTCCTCGAAATGTCTCTGGAACATCCGAGACAGCGAGTACACTCTCACCCGCTTCCTGTCGCCGTTGTGGTCCCTTACGGGAAACTGTGCTTACTGGCGTTACATTTCAAAGAAAATTGTGGTCAAATTTTCTGCCTTTTTTTTTCTTTTTCTTTTTTGGGGTGCCACTCAGGCTTTGAACTTGTGATCCCTCTGCCTCTGCCTTTGAATGGTGGGATTATATGTACCACCACACCCAGCAATTTTTCTTTTTCTTTTCTTTTTTGGTTTTTTAAGAAAGATTTTTTCTATGAAACAGTCCTGGCTGTCCTGTAACTCTCTTTGTACACCAGGCTGGCCTCGAACTCACTGAGATCCACCTGCCTCTGCCTCCCGAGTGCTGGGATTAAAGGCGTGCGCCACCACTGCCCAGCAGATATAGTAAATTTTAATAAAACAGTTCTACTAAAGGCTATAAAAGCTAAGGTTTCTGTGCCAAAAAGTCTAACAGGTAACATTTAAACAGCATCCCTGAGGGATTTACTTACTTCATTCTCTAGATCAGGCCTGCCTGTCCATGGGCAAATGAAATAAGAGCTCTGATTATACAGAAATTAGTCATATACTTTTTTCCTTAGAGGGCAGAACTAATACATGAATTAACTGTAGTGAGCCATATGTTCTACTTACTATAATTTTTTTTAAAGGTTTATTTATTTATTATGTATACAGCATGTATACCTGCAGGCCAGAAGAGGGCACCAGATCTCATTACAGATGGTTGTGAGCCACCATGTGGTTGCTGGGAATTGAACTCAGGACCTCTGGAAGAGCAATCAGTGCTCTTAACCTCTGAGCCATCTCTCCAGCCCCTACTTACTATAATTTTTAAAAATTAATTGATTTGTTCTTTTGTACCTGTGTTTGCCTGTATAAGTTTAAGTGCACTACTTGTGTGCAAGAGACCACTGAAGCCTGAAGAGGGTGCAGACCTTCTGGGACTGGAGTTACAGGTAGATGGGAGCCACTATGCTGGTGATGGGGACTGAACCCTGGTTCCCTGCAAGAGCAGCAAGGACTCAGCTGCTGAGCCATCTCTCCAGCCCCTTAATGTTTTTGTGAGCCAGGCAGTGGTGGCCCATGCCATTAATCCCAGCACTTGGGAAGCAGAGACAGGCAGATATCTGAGTTAGAGGCCAGCCTGGCCTACAGAGCAAGTTCCAGGACAGCTAAGGCTACCCAGAGAAACCCTGTCTTGGGAAAGAAAGAAAGAAAGAAAGAAAGAAAGAAAGAAAGAAAGAAAGAAGGAAGGAAGGAAGGAAGGAAGGAAGGAAGGAAGGAAGGAAGGAAGGAAATATATTTGTGAGTTTTTGTTTACTTTGCAGCAAAGTTGTTGTTTACTGTATTTAAAAAAAGCACAGGGGTTGGGGATTTAGCTCAGCTTTAAAAAAAAAAAAAAGGCACAGCAAATGTCGTACACTGCAAACTGAGATTGTATTTTTCCTCATCTGACATCAATTAGCAGACATTGCCCTCCACTCCCAGTTACATCCAATTGGGAAAACTTAAGTGATTTTTTTTTTTCTTTTTTCTTTGTATGTGTGGAGCTGAGGATCGAACCCAGGGCCTTGCTAGACAAGCGCTCTACCACTGAGCTAAATCCCCAGCCCTTTAAGTGGTTTTTTGAGACAGGATTTCTCTGTGTAGTTTTGGTCCTGTCCTGGATCTTGCTCTGTAGACCAGGCTGGCCTTGAACTCACAGAGATTTGCCTGGCTCTGCCTTCTCAGTGCTGAGATTAAAGGCGTGCGCCGCCACCGCCCGGCTGGTTTTTTATAATTTTTAATTAAATGTATTCATTTACTTTGTGTGCACACCATACGTTACACATGCAAGAAGACGTTAGAGGGCTGCCTTTGGGAGTGCTCTCCTTCCATGTGAGTCCTGCAGGGTCATCAGGTTGGCATCTGATGGCTTTACCCACTGAGCCTTCTCATTGGCCCCTTCTTGATTAATACAAACTTTCATCCCATAAATTATCAGGTAACTTCTTACTATGTTTTATTCATAAGGAAATGGAGGCCTGGTAGGGTAAAGCAACTTGTCTACATACACACCTTCTACTGGTAGATCTTGTTTTCCTGTGAACTGTTTCAAAGTCTGAGTTACAGATGTTTAATTTTAATTTTTTAGATGGGAATTCACTATGTAGACCAAGCTGGCCTTGAACTCACAGAGATTAGGCCTCCTCAGCCTCTTGAGCACCAGCACTAAAGGTGTGCGCCACCATACCTGCAGGGTTGCAGAGTTTGAAGAATGTTGTAATGTCCTTCTTATTACATACATTTCCATAGTTTATTAGAGGACAGTCAATTAATCCTCTTGTTGAACTTTTGATTTCTGCTTAATTATGGAGCTGTGCATGTGTGTTTTTGTTTGTTTTTGTGTATGTTTAAATATGGAATGCTTCACAAATTTATGTGTCATCCTTGTGCAGGGGCCATGTTAATCTTCTCTGTATCGTTCTGATTTTAGTATATGTGCTGCTGAAGCGAAAGTTTGTTTTTTACAGATTATTACCTAGCATAAAAGAACCTTTGTACGAATGGCCAGGCTGAAAATTATAGACTAAAGCTATACTACTGATATTGGGAAATAAGTGGAAATTACTTCTTTTTTTTATAACATTTACTTATTGAGGGTTTTTTTAAATGTGTGTTTGTGGTGTGTGTGGTGAGATTGGGGGATCTACGTGCTACAACACTCACACAGAGGTCAGAGGGCAGCTTACAGGAGTTGGTTTTCTCTTCCCACTTGTGCGGGTGTAGCAGGAATCTTAGATGATCTTATTAATGAAATCAAACCTGAGGCCAGTTATTGGAGTGAACGCTGGAAGATCAGAGAAGCTTCTATGTCCTCATCCCAATGGCTCTCAGCTGAACTGTGCTGCTCCAAAGCCTAAAAACTTAACCAGCCAAAAGCTTCTAGTTTCTGGTCCTCACACCTTATAAATCTTTCTACTTTCTGCTGTCACTCCCTGGGATTAAAGGCGTGAGTCACCATGCCTGGCTGTTTCTAAAGTGGCCTTGAACTCAGAGATCCAGCTAGCTCTGCCTCCCAAGTGCTGGGATTAAAGGCGTGCTGCACCACCACCACCACCACCACCACCACCACCACCACCACCACCACCACCACCACCGCCCAACTTCTGCTATGGCTTTCTCTGACCCATTTTCTAGCCACCATTTTTGGCTTTGTTCTAGTGGCTGTCTGTTCTCTGACCCCAGATAAATTTATTAGGGTGCACAATATTGTGGGGAACTCAATACCACCACATGCAGGGAATTGGGATGGAACTCTAGCTGTCAGGCTGGCAGTGAATGCTTTCACCCACAGAGCCAGCTTGCTGGCCCATGAATTGCTTCTTAAAAAAATTACCTGCTGTACTATCTTTGCTTTATACCTTGCTTAAATTTGGAGCATAGCCCTTTGTTGGTCCGATTGTCTGTCTGTTTGAGACAAGGTCTCCTTAATTAGATCAGGCTAGTCTCAAACTGTTTCTGAAGTACTGAGATTATAGGTATGAGCCACCATGCCCAGCTAAAGCCCAGGACCCTAATGGTATGCCAGGAGTAAGTCAAAAGAAGCAGAAGCATGGAAAAAAGCTTACTCAAGAAAGAATTGGTGGTATTGAAGGATATGGTTCAAGGAGTTGCGGGGACTCGCAAGGGTGACTTGAGAGGTGATGAATATAAGGAAACCAGAGTGCTCAAGAAAGAAGAGGATAGACCGGGTGTGGGAGAAACCCACATGTCCTTAACTTTATATATTGTGAGGTCTGAATTTTTGTCTCTGACTTTGACCATCTAGAACATACAATTGTAGCAGCTACTGGGTTTCAGTGTACATGACTTAAACCATCTTAGACTTTTATAAAAACCAAAGAAAAGCTAAGCAGTGGTGGCACACGCCTTTGAAACCAGCACTTGGGAGGTAGAGGTAGATGGATCTCTGTGAGTTCAAGACCAGCTTGGTCTACATAGCGAATTTCAGGACAGCCAGGGCTACATAGAGAAACCCTATTTCAAAACAAACAAACAAAAAAGCCAAAGAGAATAATTCAGCTGGTTGGTTTAACCTTGGCTGTTCTTTGCTCTTGGGGGATGTCTGAAGGGCAGTCAGGACTTTCAAAAGATTTAGGAGCTTTGCAGGACAAGATGAAGCCAATAACACCTTGTTAAATTAGCTTCAGAGTAGATGTTTATCAGTTCCCCCACATCTTTATTTTAATAACTTAGAAAGTTAAAACTAGGAGACATACACTGTGACTTTTTTTTATTATTTATCTATCTATCTATTTATTTATTTTAAAGATTTATTTATTTATTAATTATGTATACAGTATTCTGCCTGCATGTGTCCCAGCAGGCCAGAAGAGGGCATTAGATCTCATTATAGATGGTTGTGAGACACCATGTGGTTGCTGGGAATTGAACTCAGGACCTCTGGAAGAGCAGTCAGTGCTCTTAACTGCTGAGCCATCTCTCCAGCCCCCGACTTTTTTATTTTATACCATTTGTTCTCCTTAATAGGATATCTTTATTTCAGGACCAGCTAGAGAAAATGTAGTCTCATAGTTAATGATTTAGTAATGACTTTCTTCCAATGGCTGCATCTCCAGATGCACAGGCCAGCTACAGTAGCTGAGATTCTACACATAATTGGCTTACAGAATTAACTATTTCTGATTTTCATAGTACTTCTCTTTTCTACAGCCAGAGATGAGAGGTATATCCTAAGAACTTCAGGATATCTGTGTGTGTGTGTGTGCATGCACGCGCGCACTATTTTAAAATCTTATCTCAGCTGGCCCTTGTATTTGCCTCTTTAAGCATATGTTTCATGTACAATGTCAGGCATTTCAGAATTGCCTCTTTGAAAGTAGATTTTTGTTTGTGAGCTGTGTTACTAGGCGAGTCAGGAAGTGTGTGTGGAGGAAGGGTAGCTTGTCTGAAAGAAGTTGTTCTGACCATTAGTCATTATTTACCAGTCACTTGAAGGAAGAGATGACTGTGTCTGCTTTCCGCATTTTATCTCCTCCTAAAATTAGTTGGTCTTAGTCAAGGAGCCTTTGTAACTAAAGTAGCCTGTCTCCTTCAGGACAATCTTAGAATCGCAGTACAACTGGGTAGAGTTTCAGTCTGCTGAGGGGAGGTGTCTCTTCACAGGGACCTGGAATCAGAGTTTTGTTTGTCATAAGCAGTTCTCATAGCTATGTAGAGTCAGAGGGCTGCTAAGTCAAAACCCAGATCCTGAGAATAAAGGGAAACCTCCCCTGGATGTCATTAAGCAAGATGTGTATGGTTTTGTTTGCCTTGCTCTGAGATAGGCTGTTTTCACATTCTTGTTATCTATTATGTTAACAGAGAGTTGCTTAATTGGATAATTGCTTAATTAGACAAGGTCAGCATTAGGTGTGATATCATATAGCTGTCACATTGGTCCTGTGTGCTTACTTCCAGGAGACCCTTCAGGGTAGTAAGTGGGCAATCGAGAGTGCTTTCTTGGGTGAATTTCTTAGATAGCTAAATCCAAACACAGTATTTTTGTTTAAAGTCATCCTGTGACACTTGGGGTCACCTTGATAGTTTTGAGTGAAAGGGAAGTTTTTGCATCCTGTTGGTTTTGTGACTACATCTTCCTAAACTGCAGTTAA
Organism: Onychomys torridus; assembly: GCF_903995425.1. Classification (NCBI taxonomy): domain Eukaryota; kingdom Metazoa; phylum Chordata; class Mammalia; order Rodentia; family Cricetidae; genus Onychomys; species Onychomys torridus. The sequence continues at coordinate 104,201,989 of NC_050450.1, read as the reverse complement.
GACTGGCAGAAAATAAGGGCAAAGGGAGTTTATTGATTCAGAACATGTTGTTCTGGTCTGCAGCAGGCGTGGTAGTTTGTCTGTCTCAGGGACATGGCTGGTTCAATAGGCAATCCATATTCACATCACAGTTTTCAAGTGGAGACTAAACTAGTCTCCACTGAAACCAGTGGAAGAACATTCTAAAGCATCATCAGTCAAAAAGTAGTCTTGGGAAGCTCTGGGGGCATCCATAGCCGAGGGCTTAGAAGTAGGGAAAGCAGAGGAAAATCAGGCATCAAATAAAAATGGATCATTACTTTTAAGAATGATTTAACTAATCTATTAAAGACCAGTATACTCTAAGGGGCAGAGCACAGTAACAAATATACCTTGTGTCCCCCACCCCCCACCCCCAGATAAGTCTGATATGGCCCAGGTTGGTCTTTAGCTTACTCTGTAGCCTTGAACTCCTGATCCTCTGCTTCCACCTCCCAAGTGCTGGGATTACAGGGTTGTATCACCAAGATGGGTTGTAGCATATTGGTTTTGTTGCTTGCTTGCTTGCTTGCTTGTTTCCAAGACAGAGTGTGTAGCTCTGTAGAGCAGGCTAGCCTGAACTCACAGAGATCTGCCTGCTTCTGCCTCTCAGGTTCTGGGATTAAAGGAGTGTGCATACACCTGACTTGTGTGTGTTAATGTAGATTCCAGGTGATGTTCTGTTTACCACTACAGAATTCCTTAAACTTTTCTCTATGTTCAAAAAATTTTATTATACAAATTTGGAGGGGGAATATATATAATTTGAGTAAGAATGATATTAGGGGGAAGTGGGGAAATTTGAAGATTTGTAGATAAGTCAATAGCTTTCTGGGTTTAATAACTTCTGTTATATAAGACGTTAACATTATGGGGCTGGAGAGATGGCTCAGTAGTTAACAGCACTGGCTGCTCTTCCGAGGATCTCAGCACCCACATGGTAGCTAACAACTGTCTGTAACTCCAATTCCAGGGGATCTGACGCCCTTTCTGTCTCTGTGGGCACCAGGCATACATGTGATGCACAGACATACATTCAAGCAAAACCCCAACCCTCTTCTGTCCTCTATACACATAAGGAAATAATAAAATAATTTTAAAATAAGCAAAGGAAGTCCAAAAGCACATGTGTAAATTGGCCTTGGTTGTGCACTGCTGTCCTCAGAGCACATGGGAGGCTGTGTGTGCCTTGTGATGTGCTTAGGAGAGGGTATGGACAGCTTCTCTGTGAATTGTCTGTAGTTCCACAACAGTTACATCTTTTTCTAATAAGCATTCTTTGCTTCTTTTTAGGTAAGGAAACATTTACTCTAAAAAAAGAGCCTCACACAAATGTATCTTAGTCCACAGCGAAGCATATTGGGATACAGAATGTCAGTGTTTGTTCCTCCAGTATGTCTCTGACCTGTGTGCTGTAGAATCAGGTGGTGTACCAGTAATCAGAACGTTATCATCTCAGAGCAGCTGCATCAGACTGCAGTAGCAGAGCTCTGAGGTGGAGCTGAAATAACCCATGTGATCCTCAGCCCTCCAGAGCTTCAGAACTGTGGAACCAGACACTAAGTGGGCAAGAACAGCACAGAGGTGGATGCAGGCCATGGCTGTAGCTCTGTGCTCATAAGCAAGCTCCGCGTACTTTCTTACTGCCTCACCTTTTGTGTTTGTTTTTTTGAGACAGGGTTTCTCTGTGTGGCCCTGGCTGTCCAGGAACTCACTCTGTAGACCAGGCTGGCCTCGAACTCACAGAGATCCACCTGTCTCTGCCTCCCAAGTGCTGGGATTAAAGACGTGCACCACCACCACTTGGCTCTTACTGCCTTATCTTGACACCTTCCTTTATTTCTAGAGTTGTTCAAAGTGTTTTTTCTCTTTTTCTTTCTTTCTTTTTCTATTTTTGTTTTTTGTTTTTCTAGACAGGGTTTCTCTGTGTAGCTTTGGAGTTCTCTCCTGGAACTCACTCTGTGAATTTCACTCAGTGAAATCCATCTGCCTCTTCTCTGAGTGTTGGGATTAAAGGCATGCATTTCTTTTTTCTTTTAGACACTAGGGATTGAACTGAAATTCTTTAAGTTTTAACTGGAATACAAACTGATACAACCATTTGTTTTTTTATTATTTGTTTAGATATTATTATTATTATTATTATTATTATTATTATTATTTTGGTTTTTTGAGACAGGGTTTCTTTGTGTAGTTTTGGAGGCTGTCCTAGAAGTCGCTCTATAGATCAGGCTGGCCTCAAACTCACTGAGATCCACCTGGCTCTGCCTCCTGAGTGCTGGGATTAAGGGTATTCGTCACTACTGCCTGGCTTTTATTATTTATTTTTTATTATTTTATGTGTATGAATGTTTTGTCTACATGTGTGTATATGCACCATGAATATCACAAGAGCACATCGGATTCCCTGGGACTGGACACATGTGGGTGCTGGGAATTAAACCCAAGTTGAATTGAAGAGGAACAAGTATTCTTAACTACTGAGCCAGCTCTCCCATGCCCCCTCCTTTGACCTATTCACAGGTGGGCCAAAACACATGAATGGTCTCCATTACATGGAGAACGGCCAGAACAGTCTGATCAATGAAGTTGTCAGAAAAACAAACAGACAGACCAACCTGCACACTGAGTTTTTCTGAGGATCTACAGGGACAGTCCACAGCTCACACTGTTCATACTGTGTGTGTGTATGAACAGACCAGCCTCCAAGAGCACAGAAAGTCCTGAGCTGCGTGAAAAACTTTATACCAGGACTGGAGAACAGGTCCAGCTCTGAGAGTATTCACTATTCTTCCACTGGACCAGAGTTGGATTCCTAGCACTCATGTTGGCTGGCTCACGCTGCCTGCAACTCCAGCTCCTGGGGATATGACACTTTATTCTGGCTCCTCCACATACATGCAAATAAAACTTTATTGAAGTGAATTATTTATTTTTATGAATGAATTATATAGTCTTTTTTTAATGGACAACTGGGATTGTTCAGTACTTTACAAATGGAGTAAAATATTGGTTTCTGGTTTTGTGTTTTATTTTGTTTTTGAACCGATCTTGGCCTCAGAATTCCTGTGTAGCTGAGGTTGACCTTGAATTCTGATCCTCCTGCCTCTACCTCCAAAATGCTGGGATTAGAAGCGTATGCCTCTGTACCCAGCCAGTTCTGTTCTTATCTAACATGTAATGTTACCATATTTTCTATGACAAGAAATGAATTTTTTCATTTGGTTTAAGTATAGTTAACAAGATATTTGAAGTGAGCCTGATAAAAACAAGATTCAGAGTGTGTGATTGCTTTCATTTATATGAAAGCACACCTGTTCAGATAAGGGCCTAAAATAGCAGTTCCATCTTTGGGCACCAGGTGGCACTTTGCTGATGCAAGAAGCATGTACTAGAAAATGACACCAGGGCGAAAGGCTGAAGAGCAACTTGCTCTACAGACACAGGCAGTGGTACCTTGATTGGCAGGCCCCTAGGTCCACCAAGTGAGGTCTCTGGTCGAACTGTAATTATGCTCCTCTTGGTCCAAGATCTCAGCATCCAAATCACAAGGTAGCCAAGAGGGGGCTGCATATGTGCATCCCAGGTCTAAAGGGTCCCCAAGTGGCCATGCCCCTGGGGCAGGTACCTCAAGGTCGTAGGCAGGTATAACTGTTACTAGGGGCGGTGCTTCAGGGCATGGCTCAGACAGCTGTCCACTGCACTCCTGTACTGAGTTCACAGTGTTGGGGATTTCAGTCATTCTTAGATTCAGTTTGCTTGACTTACCACTCTTTTCTGTCCAGGTCAGTACTCAAATGTAGTAAGAATGCTGAACAAATGAGTAAATGCCTTTGTTCTTTGAAAACAGCTTAGGGGTTGCCAGGTGGTGGTAGCGCACGCCTTTAATCCCAACACTCAGGAGGCAGAAGCAGGGGGGATCTCTGAGTTTGAGGCCAGCCTGGGCTACATGTCAAGTTCCAGGACAGCTGGGCTATACAGAGAAACCGTTTCAAACAACAAAAACAAAACCAAAAACAAACCCTTGGGGGAGGGTTATCGAGCTTCAGAAATGTCCATCAGTAACACATCTTTGTGCATTTTGGGCAAGCTGCTGGCAGTGTCCTCCATATGCTGCTGTCTTCTGTGGTCTCCGCCAGGCCTCACAGACAAAGAGTTTCGACATGCTGTCCTCTAAGAAAGCTGTTCTCTGGAGACCTCACATGCTCTTGTTAACGTGCAGAAGGAGGGGCGGCTCCGTACCTGCTGCTGTCTAAGCACAAGGCCTGCTCCAGAGTGTTTTGACTAGTTCTAGAACCTGTGTGGAGCTTGGTCCTGTTTGAAATGGTTGGATTTTTTCCCCACATGCTCCGCAGTTCCAATCATGGTTCTACTTACCTCTCCAAAGCTCTGGGACCTTCTGAGTCTCAACTGCTTTCTTTTTTCTTCTTATGGTACCAGGGACTGACCCCAGGCCTTGCACATGCTAGTCCTGTGCTCCCCACGGAACTGTACACCTAGCCTGGTCTGTCTCTTTATCTACCAGGGGAGGGTGTTAATTCTGACACTCTTTGTGTGTCAGTAGTCCGAACATCAGGTTTTGAGCTTCTCTTCTCTGTTGGTCTCTCCTTCAGGAGCTCATGGCGGGAGAAAGGAGACATGACTCATTTCAGGAACAGGAAATAAGAGTATATTAACCTAGAGTGGATGGTGGCTACGGAATAACGTACATGTGAATATAACCAATGCCACGGGACTGTGTGCATGGAAGGAGTTAAAATGTAAATTTCATGTTATGTATGCTTTACCACAATGTTTGTTTATTTCTTTGTGTAGCCCTGGCTATCCTGGAATTCAGTCTGTAGACCAGACTGGCCTTGAACTCACAGAGATCCGCCTTCCTCTGCCTCCCGAGTGCTGGGATTAAAGGCGTGCACCACCACAGCCTGGCATAATTTTTAAAAACTAAAAGAAAAAGTGCTGAGGACCTAAGGTTAGTTCCAAGAGTCTACATAAAAAGCTGGGCATGGCACATGATCGTAATCCCAGTGAGGGGAAGTGAAAACAGGTGGGTCCTCAGGGCTCACTGGCCGCGTGCGCGCGCGCGCGCGCGCGCGCGCGCACACACACACACACACACACACACACACACACACACACCTCTGCACCTGCACACACAGGAACATATATATGCACACTGAAGTAGTTAAAGTGTGTGTGTGGGGGGGGGGAGATATTTCCAAATGATGCATGGCACATAATAGGTACTCAGTTAAATGTTTACTTATATTCTCTTTTTTGTTATGTGAAAATTACCCACGTTTGATCCCACTGGGGGGATTTGTTTTTACCAAAGTTTTCTGGTTAAAAAGTTAGATTGAGGGTACTTGAGCCTTTCTTCATCCTGTATTTAGGGACCCTTCATAAGCCCATTAAAATTTCACTGCATAAAGCTAGGCAGTGGTAGTACATGCTTTTAATCCCAGAACTCAGGAGGCAGAGAAAGCTGGATCTCTGTGAGTTTGAGGCCTGCCTGGTCTACAGAGAGAGTTACAGGACAGACTACCTAGAGAGATACCATTTCAAAAACAAACAAACAGACAAACAAATAAAGGGTCCTTAAAGTGCTTTATATCAGGGCTCTGGGTTTCTCCAAAGAGTTTTTTTAAAGGGCCTATATCTGTACAAATGAAATGATTAACTTTGCTACTTCAGAAAAAAAATTTTAATCCCAAAGTCATTTATTTTGGCTTTAGAATAGACTGAGTGTTTGTGTCAGATTTTCCTGCCTAATTACTTTTTGCTTAAGCTTATTTAAAATTGTTTTAAATCCCTTTAGTATGGCAGCCTAGGAAGTGGGGGTGAAGAAATGGGCCACAGATGGGAGCTAGACGAGAATTTCCGTTTTCCTGTATTAAAGCCTCCTGTTACGCTGCTCACAGAGCAGTTTGGCAAAATGGGGCTTTTAAAGTCTTAAAAATATGCTTACTCTTTGATCCAGTAATTCCACTCCTAGGAATTTTTCCCAAAGAAATAATCAAACAAGCATGCAGAATGCAGGGGCCAGGGCGTCTACAACACATACCAGCAAAGAAGTAAAACCAACTGATTAAATAAAGCATGCAGTTATCTCTACATGGTGCCCATGTTTGCCATGTGCTTATAAATGAAAAGGAGACCATCTAATCATATATACTGTGAAACAGTGAAGAAGGAGGCAGAAATATGTTCTGAAAAAAACATTGTCTATTAACTTTGATATTGTGAATAATAAAAATTATGACTGATCTTGTGCATTTTGTTTTTAAAGTTTTCTGCTTGATCATATAATGCTTTGTCATTAAGAAGCAGCTTTTAATTATAATACATTTATACACATACATTTGCTTATGTGTCAACAAAAAAATGTTTGTAGCTGATTGTGGTGGCACATGCCTGTAACCCCAGCACTTGAGAGGCTGAGAGGCAGGAGGACCAGAAGTTTAAGATCATCTTGTTCTACATGAGACACTGCCTCAAGAAACAGAACAAAACAAAAGGTAGAGGCCAGAGAGGTTACTCAGCAGGGAAAGGCACTGGCCTCTAGCCCTCAGTTAGCTCCCTGGCTCTCACGTGGTGGAAGGAGAGAACTGGTTTTGCATGTTGTCTTCCATGCATGTGCTGTGGCACGTGTGCCCCACAACCCCTGCATAAAACAAATGAAATGCAATTCAAATTTAAAACAGTAATCAAAATAAGCACCGAGTCTGGTGGTGCATGCCTTTAGTTCTGCACTCAGGAGACAGGTGGATCTCTGAGTTCAAGGCCACCTTGGTCTACAGAATGAGTTCCAGGACAGTCAGAGCTACACAGAGAAAACCAAAAGTAAAATAAGTAAAAAGTTGCCAGCTATGCATTGCGGTGCATGTCCATAATCTAAGCGATACAGGAGGCTGAGGCAAGAGAATGTGGGTGTTCAAGGCCAGCTTGGGCTGCAAAGCCAAAGAACAAAACACTGTTTCAAAAACACCTACAAAATAAAATTTTATGTATTTTTTGTATGTAATGACTATAAAGTAGGTGATTTGAATGCAAATAATTTAGATAGATGATTTTGGAGGAACCTTTTTTTGGGGGGGTGGTAAAAATTGATCCACAATTTCATACATGTGTGCAGTGTATTTTGATCATGTTCACCCCATTCCCCTTTCTTAGCCCCATTTCCCTTCCCACAGAGCCTCTTCTTCCTAGCAACCTTTCCCTCTGCTCCCCTTCTTCCTCCTCCTTTCCTCTTCCTCCCCATGCTCTTTCTCCTCCTCCTCCTCCTGCTCCGCCTCCCCTCCTCTCCTTCCTCTCCTCTTCCTGCTCCTGTCCCCATCCCCCCTTTCCCTGATCCCTGAGTTTGGAGTTGACGACATCAGCGTGGGTGGGTGTTATTTACTGCAGCATGAACAGCTAACCAGTGAAGAAAAGGACTGCTCCCTTTCTTTCCTTCCCTCCCCTCCCCCCTCCTCTTCCCCTCCCCTCCCCCTCCCCTCCCTCTCCCCTCCCCCTCCCCTCCCCCTCCTCCCCCTCCCCTCCCCCCTTCCCTCCCCCCTCCCCCCTCCTTTTCTCTCCTTTTTTTCCTTTCCTTTCCTTTTCAGCAGGTTTGGAGAGCAGGCTGGCCTTGAACTCACTGAGATCCTCCTGCCTCTGCCTCCAAAGTGCTGGGATTAAAGGCATTTGCCACCACTCGTGGCCCCCTTTTTCTTTTTGAGCCAAAGGTCTTATAGGCAAGCCTGGCCTGGAACTTACCATGTACCTTAAGATAATCTTCAGCTTCTTATTCTGCCTCTCTCTACCCCCTCCCCTGTGCAGGTGCTATAGGCATGTCCCACAGCCAATTGAATGTTTTCAAACTGTGCTACTCTTTAATTTAGTAGACTTTTAGACATTTGATAATGTTTCTTTTCTTTTTGGGGGTGGAGTGTGGAGGGTGGGGGGCAGGGTCTCACTATGTAGCCTTGACTGTCCTGAAACTCACTGTGTAGACCAGACTGGCCTCAAACTCAAAGAGATCAGCCTGCCTCTACCTCTGAGTGCTGAAATTAAAGACATGCTCCACCACTGCCCCACTGAAAGTATTTTTTAAGTGTCATATTCAAATGTGTGAACTATCAGCAGTCACATTGACAGCATCGAAAGTCAGATGTACTTTATTTTGTATTAAGTTGTTTTCTCACCAGCAGAGGCAGGAGGATCTCTGCGAGTTCAGGCCAGCCTGGGCTACCAAGTGAGTCCCAGGAAAGGTGCAAAGCTACACAGAGAAACCCTGTCTCGAAAAACAAACATCAACAAAAAAGGTTTTCTCAGTAAAATAACCACATTCAGTCAATGTCTGAAGGCATGATAGAATATAACACAATGTCCTGTTTTCTGATACCAGCACCGAGGAGATGCAGTTTTTGAGCTAGGAGACCCATAATATACTGCAATGCTACTGAGACCAGTAGGCTTCTTATGAATGGTAGTCACAGCCTAATGAGAGTTCCATCAGGGACAGTCAGTGTTTATGGTCGTAGTCCTATAAGATGACACCACCTAGCCTACTCTTAGCTGTTAGTGTGTGTTCTGTGACGCCCTAGCAGTGACAGTACCCTTCACTCTCATAGAACACATTGCATCATGAAGCATGGTGAGAGACCCTTGAGTTGTGTGCCTAGAGAACCAGGTACTGAGAGCGTGTTGTCATCTCCAGTGGGAGGTTCTGTCCCTCTGTCACCATCTCAGAACTCTGAATCAAAGGTCAGACAGGGAAGGAAGTGTGCCAAAGATGAAGCCAGCCTTCAGCTTCCACCGACACCCCCCCCCCCATGCCTCTTGCAAGCCTCTGTCCTATACACTTGATGGGGTTCTCCTTATCCTCAGCCCTAAATCCTTAGGAAACTGTGTCCTCCCTGGGGAAAAGGGCTTGCAGGTTTTCCCTGTCACCTGAGGTCAAATGGAAAGCTTTCTGTGGTTAACTTGGCCACAGTAAGTCCTTTGGTATTTAGAATTTCAGTAGGAGTTGGCTTTTTTTCTTCTTCTATTCCTAATTAGTTTTCCAAGAGTTGAACACTAACCCAAATAAAATTTCATATAAAGGGGAAAAAGCAGACAAATCTTGCTTTTTTGAACACCATATTGAATCCTGGTCCCATAGTAGTGACCTTGGGCAAGCTGACTAACTATGTTAGAGACTGCCTCCTCAGTTAGGAGTTCAGCTCCTCCTCCTTGCCTTTCTTCACAGGGCTGGTTTTCATTTACCCAAGAGCCCTGTTTCAGTTGGGGATAGTTATGGTCTTTATAAACACACTTTTTCTCCACTTTGTTTCTGACAGTTTCCTTACGCTGCCCCACCTCCCCAAGAACCTGTGAAGACTCTGAGAAGCCTCATCAACATCCGCAAAGACACACTGAGACTGGTCAAGTAAGTTCCTGAGGCTCAGGCCAGGTCCCAGGTCGGGGTGACCAGGTACTCTACAGGAGTGGAAGACCAGCTTCTGCCAGGCCCACAGCCTTCTGCCTGGTTGCCCACTGCCAGGCACTGCTGAGGCACGGGCCTAAGATGAGGCCTTGTCATGTTTGTGTTATTTGAAATGTGAGCACTGTTCTGTACAGAAAGAACTTTTCATCTGCCCAGGCGGGCATTTTAAATATTATCTCCAGTCTATGGATCTAAAACAAAGAAAAAAAGAAGTATTGTTAAGGGAGAGGTGAAGTTTGCAGATACCCTAACAAGCTATGTAGTAATGAGATGTTTGAGTTAGGGATATAAAATCCTATTTTAAGTTGACCATGGTGATGTACACTCATAGTTCCAGCAGTCAGGAGGTGGAGGCAGGAGAATACCGTGTGAGGCCAGCCTGGGTTTCACTGAAAGACCCTCTGAGGGGTGTGTGTGTGTGTGTGTGTGTGTGTGTGTGTGTGTGTGTGTGTGTCAAATTAAGTGGGCCAACTATGCATCTGGATGTCTCTAGGAGTGCGGATAGCTATCGGAGCATTTGGATCGGAATTCAGGATGAATATGTAAGAAACCAAAGGACTCAAAAGACTAAAAGAGTCCTCCTTCCTTCGGGGAGTTCGACAGGCAAAGAAAGTGACCATTATTCTGTGTCACACTGTAAATAGTATTTATGAAATCACAGCTGTGTAGAGTCTAGGTGCTGTGCTAATAGGCTTGTGATTTTCCTGCAGTGTGGGAATGGCAGAGCTCTTCCGTGGGTCAGGGTGAGGAAGGAGACAAACCATGTCTATAGAGAGTCAGTAGATGGTACCTAAGATTGACAAATCAAGACTCACTAGCTGGATGTGCGGTTTAGAAATGAGGTTAATGCTGTATGTATGTCCAGAAGAAGCTGCAGTGTAGAGGAGGAAAGGGAAGGAGGAAGGCGTGCTGATTTCTGGTAAGCCTTATGGGAACTCAGGCGTCTGGTTAATAACCTTGATTAAAAAAACAACAGCAAGGTTGTGGTGGCGCACACCTTTAATCCCAGCACTCGGGAGGCAGAACCAAGTGGATCTCTGTGAGTTCGAGGCCAGCCTGGTCTCCAAAGTGAGTTCCAGGAAAGGCGCAAAGCTACACAGAGAAACCCTGTCTTGAAACACCAAAAAATAAAAAAAAATAAAAAAAAACCAACAAGGCTCTGGCACAAGCACTCACACAGACTGTTGTTTATTCACTAGAGACTGGAGGAATTAATAAATAATCTAAATGTCCCGAACAGACAACACTGTGATAGTTACAGTGAAGACACAAACATGTTAACGACCATACAGCCAAGTATGTAATGTTGTTTTGGGGGGTTAAAAAAAAGTAAGTGGTTTGTATGTGTAGCCCTGGCTGTTCTGGAACTCATTTTGTAGAGATCAGGCTGACCTTGAACTCAGAGATTCTGCCTCTTAAGTACTGGGATTAAAGGCGTGTGCTAACACCATCCAGTGTTTGATGTTTTGCCTGAATGTATGTCTGTGTGAGGGTGCCAGATCCCCTGGAACTAGAGATACAGACAGTTGTGAGCTGCCATGTGGGGTGCTAGGAATTGAACCTGGGCCCTCAGAAGAGCAGCCATTGCTCTTTACTGCTGAGCTATCTGCCCAGCCCAAAGAGTAAGTCTTAAAACTCTGATCCATCTGGGCAGTGGTGACATATGCCTTTAATCCCAGCACTCAGGAGGCAGAGGCAGGCAGATCTAAGGTCAGCCTGGTTTACAGAGCAGGCTCCAGGACAGCCAGGGCTACGCAGAGAAACACTGTCTCAAAAAATAAAAGCAAAAAAACAAAAACAAAAAAAATAAAAATAAAAAAATAACAACAACAATAAAAATCCTGATTCACTGCTCCCAAAGTGGAGATTGTGACTGTGACGGGATTGTGATTTCCCCAGATGTGCTGAAGAAGTGAAGAGCCATGGAGAAGAGGCAGGCAAGGCTAAGGTCTACTACAATGTCGAGTTCACCTTTGACACAGATGCCCGGGTCGCCATCACCATCTACTATCAGGCCACTGAAGAATTCCAAAATGGTATTGCCAGGTAAGACAGCACAGCAGGAAGGCTACTTGCCTCCCAGTCTTCGTGCCTATCCAGGAAGGGGAACATTCTTTTCCTCAGTCAGGCAGGATCTGGACCTTGAATTTCATTTTCTTTTCCAATCTTTTTTGTTGTTGTTTTGTTTTTTCGAGACAGGGTTTCCCTGTGTAGCTTTGCGCCTTTCCTGGAACTCACTTGGTAGCCCAGGCTGGCCTCAAACTCGCAGAGATCTGCCTGCCTCTACCTCCCGAGTGCTGGGATTAAAGGCCTGCGCCACCACCGCCCGGCTCTTTTCCAATCTTTATTCTTTATTTTAGTTTCCTTCCTGTGGATGTAAGGGTTAAACATATGAGCCCAGTAATAGTTCAGGCTAGAGTAAAAAGAAGGTCTTTCCTGAGTTAGTGCTGTTGGAGATTGAGAACAGGCATGAGACAGTGTGAATTGTCGGGCTGTCTGGACCAAACTCTAACTTCAGCTCTGCTCCCCACATTATCCGTAGCTACATTCCCAAAGACAACAGCCTGCAGTCGGAGACTGTGCACTATAAGCGAGGAGTGTGCCAGCAGTTCTGCCTGCCATCCCATACTGTGGACCCCTCAGAGTGGGCAGAAGAGGAGGTAAGCTGCCCAGGGTCCCTCATCACCACAGGAAGGCCCAGGCACTTACCTAGGACCCATGCCAGCGGCAGGGACTCTGTCCAGATGCTGGAATGCCATGCTTTACTGTTAAGCCTGGTGGTCCCTTCATGCCTTTCAAAGGTCTGCTTAGTTCACATTAATAATATACCTATCCTTGTTCATTTTTCTATGCCAAAGTAGCCTGTTAGCTGAGGGTGCTGTGAGAAAGCCATGTTTAAAGGAAAACAGAGTGGGGGCCCAGAGGTTAAGAGCACTGACTGCTCTTCCAGAGGTCCTGAGTTCAATTCCCAGCAACCACATGGTGGCTCACAATCATCTGTAATGAGATCTGGTGCCCTCTTCTGGCCTGCAGTCATACATGCTGTATACATAATAAATGAATAAATCTTGAAAGAAAGAAAGAGAGAGAGAGAGAGAGAGAGAGAGAGAGAGAGAGAGAAAAGAAAAGAAAAGAAAAACGGAGCTACAGAAAGGTTAGGGACCTTTAACTCAACGAAACCGATGCCTGTCAGCTGTATACATAATAAATAAATAAATCTTGAAAGAAAGAAAGAAAGAAAGAAAGAAAGAAAAGAAAAGAAAAGAAAAACGGAGCTACAGAAAGGTTAGGGACCTTTAACTCAACGAAACCGATGCCTGTCAGCTGTATACATAATAAATAAATAAGTCTTGAAAGAAAGAAAGAAAGAAAGAAAAGAAAAGAAAAGAAAAACGGAGCTACAGAAAGGTTAGGGACCTTTAACTCAACGAAACCGATGCCTGTCAGTTAGACAGACTAGGGTAGGGAGTTTGATGGACGGGGTACAGAATTGAGGGCAGTGCTTCTGAGCCGCACCTCCCCTTCTGATCCACCGGTGAGCATCCAGACATGTGGCGTCTTCTGTGTTTTCCTTGTCTTTCCTGCAGCTTGGCTTTGATCTGGACCGGGAGGTTTATCCTTTGGTGGTGCATGCTGTAGTGGATGAAGGCGATGGTAGGGCTTCCTTCTTCTTTGCTGTGTCCCGTCTCCTCTTGTGGTACCACCCCAGCAGAAGTTGTGGCTAGACCCACACACCCTGTGGGTCTCAGTCAGACCAGTCTATGTTCTTTCCTTTCCTTTCCCATCCTGCTATGAGGGGTGGGGTTTATAATGGTATTTATAACATGATCTTAGTGGTGGCAGCCAGCACCATCGGCTTACCAAACCGGGGTTCTGTAGAAACAGGAATGTGAGAGACGACTAGCGGTATGTTGTTTGGTCTTCTTCAAATATGTGTCTGTTTCTTTCAGAGTATTTTGGCCACTGCCATGTGCTTCTGGGCACTTTTGAGAAGGTAGGTAACTTCATGATATATTTTGCTTTTTTCTCATGAGGCCCCTCTGCTGAAAAAATGTCACATTGGGGCTGTGCTCAGGAGGATTAGCTCTGCCACCCCCACTACCATGATCTTCAGTGCCCTCTTCATCAGATGAGTGGGTTAGTTGGTCACTACCCCACTCTTGCCATGTTCTAAGTCTGTTGCTCCTCTCTGTGAATTCCTGGTGTCTTAGGGTTTCTATTGCTGTGAAGAGACACCATGACCATGGCAACTCTTATAAAGAAAACTTTTAATTGAGGTGGCTCACTTAGAGTTCAGAGGTTCAGTCCATTATCCTGATGGACAGCGTGGCAGTGTGCAGGCAGATGTGGTGCTGGAGAAGTAGCTGAGAGGCTTACATCTTGCAGGCAACAGGAAGTATCCTGAGCATCAGAAACCTCAAAGCTTGCACCCACAGTGACATACTTCCTTCAACAAGGCCACACCTCCTAATAGCACCACTCCCTATGAGATTTTGGGGGCCAAATACATTCAAACTACCACGGCCAAGCACATATAAAAAGAAGTAGCAACAGGATGCCTGGTTGTAACGCCATGCTTTTCTTCCAGCACACAGATGGGACCTTCTGTGTGAAGCCCCTCAAGCAGAAGCAAGTGGTAAGTCTCCGGAAGCCCGACCCTCTGAGCACTCACCCTTGCCTTTCCTTCCTTTCAGGATTTTTAACTTTTAAAACTGCACACTCTTGTTTCCTTCCCTCTTCTTTCTGTCTTTCAATCCAAGGAGAAGGTTTTGGAAGAGGGGCACTTTGTTAGGGACTGCTAGGGTGGTCTGAAAGGAGCGCTGACTTTTAGTGCCTTTATTGTTTCGGAATTGCTGGTGCCTCCCAGGACACAGTTACCTTGAGAAGTGAAAGAATAAGATTTGTCTCCTGGCATTAGGGTGAAGGAGAATTCTTTTTACTTAAAATGCCAAGATGAGAAACATTTCAAACAAAAGGAGAAAACATTAGGTCTAATTCAGAGCCAGTCAGAGCACTCAGCATAATTTACCCCAGCATCCCTTTTCTAACGTGCAGCTTTCTGGACATCTGCCCTCTCAGGAAGGACCAGCAGGATTTGCACGTGTCTGTCAGCAGGCAGAGCCCCTGCCACCCTGCCACCCGCCAACATTTCACGCTTGGACACTGAAGGAGGAAGTGTCATGGGAGTGAGGGGCAAGTGCAGCCAGTGGCGTTGGCAAAGAGGGTAGGAGATGCCGTGTGGTGGCTGACGCCTGTAATTTCACCATTAGGGAGGCAGAGGCTAGAGGATCACCTGGAGTTCTAGACCAGCCTCAGCTACAGTAAGTTTTAGGCCAACCTGAGCTACAAAGTAAGAACCTCTCTCAACAACAACAACAACAAAAAGATGGTTTTAAAAAAGTAGGTGATCAAGCTGGGTGTGCTGGCCCATGTCTTTAATCCTAGCACTTGGGAGGCAGAGACAGGAGGGTCTATGAGTTTAAGGCCACATAGTCTACATAGAGAGCATCAGAATAGCCAAGATCACAGAGAAACCCTCAAAAAACAAGTGGCAGAGGGCAGCAGCAGAGGGGTGGGAGGTCCCTCCATAGGAGGATGATGGATAGCCAAGATCCCAAATAGTCATCTTTTTAGGCTAAGTACTTGCCCCTCTTAATGGAATTGATAATAATGAATAATTCCTTAGTATATGTTAGTTGATTTGTATCCTTTCAATATAATTGCTATGTTAAAACAAGTTTTCAGCTGGGTGGCAGTGCTGCTCCGAAGGCAGAGCCAGGCGGATCTCTGTGAGTTCGAGGCCAGCCTGGTCTACAGAGCGAGATCCAGGACAGGCATCAAAACTACACAGAGAAACCCTGTCTCAGAAAAACAAAAAACAAAACAAGTTTTAAGAGAGGCAGAAAAAACCACAGATCTTGAGTGCATGGTATTACCTGTGTAGGCCCAACCTTGGTGAGTTACCTCATGGTGAAGGCCTGGCTGTGTAAAAGCTACAGTTTCTACAGAAAAATGTTCTATATTTTCCTGTTTCCAGGTTAGTGTTAACAACAGACTGTCAACATTGAGAGTTGGGTAGGAGTTGAGAACTAGAGCAGGTCTGTGGGGCAGAGGCGAGAATGGGATCAGGCACAGGTAGTCAAGGTTTAAGATGGCTCAGTGGGTAAAGGCTCTTGCCATAGAAGTCTGGTGACCTGAGTTTGATTTCTGAACCTATGATGGGAAGGAGAGAACCAGTTCCTAAAAGCTGTCCATTGAACCACCACACACACTCTCTATGACCTGCCTGCACCCATACTCATTTAATAAAATAATAATAATAATTTTAAAAGAAATAGGAGGGCTGGAGCTGGAGAGATGGCTCAGTGGTTGAGATCACTTGCGACTCTCTCAAAGGACCCTGCTTCAGTTCCCACATCAGGTTACTCACAACTGCCTGTAACTGCAGTTCCAGAGAATCTCTTTGAGCCTCCATGAACACCTGCATATAGATGGTGCACATATGTGCACTCAAGTACACACACACACACAAACACATAAAATAAAAATAAATAAATCTTTTATTATAAAATAGAAAAAAAGATATGAGGGTTGCTCCATGGGTATGCACTATTGGTGTCTCTTCTCAGGTCCTGAAGTCCCTCATCTCCGTCTTTATCTTTTCTTCTTGAGGTGGAGGTTGGCTGTGTAGCTTGCTGTCTAGTCCGGGCTGGCTACAAATTCAAGACAGTTCTTCTGCCTTACCTTCCCAAGTGTGGGACTACAGGCATGTGCCGCCACACCTGTCTGGATCTTCTCTTTTCCCTTCCTCACTTTCCTTGCCCATTATTTTCTCTTCCTTTTTGTTCAGTTTCGTGTATCCCAGACTGGCCTCAAACCAAGTCTGGCACTGAGGATGACACTGAGCTTCTGATTCTCTGTCCTCCACTGCTGGGGTTGTAGGTGTGCACTACCACCTCCAGTTCATGTGTTTCAGGGGCTTCATGCATTCTAGGCAGAAACTCTCCCAACTGAGCCGCACTTGAGCCCGTCTATGCCATTGTTTTTATAGTACTTAAGCTGAAATTTTCTTATACAATGAACACTTACACTTTGACATATACCCTTCCATCCTCTTTTGTAACTGTCTGTAGTAGTTAGCTGCAATACAAATACTGTCCATTTGTAAAATTTTATGTTCCTTGTTAGATACAATAGTGGGTGAACTAAACATTTGGTTTTCTTTCCCCTCTCAAATGCAAACATGAGTAAATAAAACATCCTTTATCTATGTAGGCCCTTGAGCTTTTCATGATGGCTCAGTAGACCTGGGTTACCATGGGGAAAGGCGGGTCTTCCGCTCTTGTCTCTCAGTAGTAAGCCTGTTCCTGGACTTCACTGTTTGCTCTTCAGGTAGACGGGGTCAGCTACCTTCTTCAGGAGATCTACGGGATCGAAAACAAGTATAACACGCAAGATTCTAAGGTGAGCTTTGTTAAAAATTCGGAATTTGCTCTTCCCTAGAGGCAGAGTGAGAATCTGTGCTCTAGCTTGGGCTGAGGTCTAGTGTACCAGTCAGGTCCTGAAGATTCTCACTTTAGATTACAGTTTATGCCACTTTTGAAATGAACAAAATAGGCTGTTTGGCTCTGCCTTTCTGCTCTGGAGCTCAGCTGAGCTCTGCTTCCCGGGAGGGTCTTCATTTTCCCTTCACAGTCACCCCTGTCTTCTCCTAGGTCCCTTCTGCTCAGACCTTCTGAGGAAGAATGAACTCGGGGTTAGTCCAGTCTCTCAGCTTCAGGCAAGCAGCTTCTAGAGGCAGGGCCAGGTATCCAAAGCACTGCACAGGGCTAGAGAGGCGGCTCAGCAGTTGAGAGAAATTGTAGGTTCGATTCCCAGCACCCTGATGGCAGCACACAACTGTCTTAACTCCAGGTCCAGGGGTCTGACACCTTCTTCTGGCATCTGCAAGCACCAGGCATGCAAAAGGCAAAGCATATAAAATAATAAAAACTAATTAAAAAAAAAAAAAGCACTGTGTAAACTACAGTCCAGTGTCAATGTAGGTCCTGTTTGAGCATGTGTCTGTGCTTCAGCCAAGCTTCCTTGTGAAGAAGTGGTGGGGTGGAAGGCTTTGGGTCATTGGCTGAGTCTGTCTTTCTGGCCAGGTGGCTGAGGATGAAGTGAGTGATAACAGTGCCGAGTGTGTGGTGTGCCTCTCAGATGTCCGAGATACCTTGATCCTGCCCTGCCGTCACCTCTGCCTCTGCAACACTTGTGCGGACACCCTGCGCTACCAGGCCAACAACTGCCCCATCTGCCGGCTGCGTAAGTCCTGGAGGAGCTTGACAGTGAGGCAGGAAGGGTGGGCACAAAACATCAGAACACTGTTGCCAGGTGTAGCAGCTGGATGTATGCTAAAGGGAGTATGGTTTCTGCCTGGGCTCTGCTCAACCTTAATCCTGAAACAGGATGTCCTGATGGCCTGTTTTCTTCTTCACAGCCTTCCGGGCACTGCTTCAGATCCGAGCCATGAGGAAAAAATTGGGCCCTTTATCTCCAACCAGCTTTAACCCCATCATCTCATCCCAGACATCAGACTCTGAAGAGCATTCAGTAAGCTGGGCTCGGTAGCATGGCCTCTCGGAAACAGATACTCTCTCCTGTGTCCTTGATATTTTTCTGTGGGTTTTGTTTTTGAGACAGGGTTTGGCTGTGTGACCGTGGCTGGCTTGGAACTTGCTATGTAGACCAGAAGATCTCAGATTCCTAGTGATCTTCCTGCTTCTTGCTCCCAAGCACATCCAGTTTTGTTCTGGCATTATATAAAAAAATTAGACCTGAGCATGCTGAAGGGTTTTCTTTAGACTGGCTGGGATCATGTTGTAGTAAAGCATACTAATACTGGGCCTGGAGAAATGGCTCTGCAGTTAAGCTGCTCTTGCAGAGGACCTATGTTCAATTCCCAGCTCCAACATGACAGCTCTTGAGTGTCTGTAACTCCAGTCCCAGGGGATCTGACACCCTTTTCTGACCTCCAAAGGCACCAAGCATACATATGGTGCACAGACACACATGCAGCCAAACACTCGACACAGAAAATACAAATAAATCTCTTGGAATTTTTTTTTTTTCTTCTTGAGACACGTTTTCTTTGTGTAGCCCTGGCTGTCCTGGAACTTGCTCAGTAGACCAGGCTGTCCTCGAACTCGAAATCCTCCTGTCTCTGCCTCCCAGGTGCTGGGATTAAAGGCGTGTGCCATCACCACCCAACCCAAAATCAGTAAGTCTTAAGCAGGTTACTAATACTACAACTAGAAGTTGAATTCTGATCACGAAAGCTTCTTTTCCCCTCTGGACTTGTAGTCCAGCTCATGTTTATCTTCCGAGAGCCGTCTGTGGAGGTTCACTCCAGTGGGACCTAACTCTGGAACTCCCCCAAGCAGAAACAAGAATGATTTTTGGATTTGAATAAAATTTACTATCTTTACTTGAATCCTTGAAGAAAGTTGCTGCCTTTCTTCATCCTTTTTTGTGGCATCAGCTTGGAAGTCAAGCAGATAACTGACCTTAGTGTCATAGTGTAAGGAGGCTATCAGAGTAAGCTTGGAAGCTGTGCAGGTGTAAAACAGTCATGGGTATGAGTGTGGCTCAGGGACAGAGCGTGAACCTAGCACAAGCAAGGCCTTGGGACCAGTCACTAGCACTATACAAGCCCCCACCCCCAAGAAACAACTGCATGTATTGTCTTGCCTCAACGAACCCAGTGGTGGGAGAAATTTATTATTCAGGTTATAGTATAGGGAAAATTGGTTAGACAATTATAAGGGAGGAAGTCATTTTAGCATTTTAAGTTTCATTTGTTTATGTTTATTTAATGTGTGTGAGAGAGAAAAGAGAGAAAGAGAAGGAGGAGGAAGTATGTGGTGGGGGAGAGCTTGTGGGAATTGATTCTCTCCTATCATGTGGGTCTTGAAGATCACACTCAAGTCATTAGGCTTAGTGGCAATCACCTTTACTTGCTGAGCCATTTCTGCAGCCCATCTTACCAATTTAATCCTTATGAAATAGATTCTAGATGGAATAATTAGTTATCTACTAAAACCAAACCAGCAAGCACATCTGTGCATGACTTTAATCCCAGCACTTGGGAGGCAGAGGCAAGAAGATCTCTGTGAGTTCA
This sequence comes from Onychomys torridus, assembly GCF_903995425.1. NCBI lineage: Eukaryota > Metazoa > Chordata > Mammalia > Rodentia > Cricetidae > Onychomys > Onychomys torridus. The sequence goes on along the minus strand of NC_050450.1, from coordinate 104,182,346 downwards.
AGGCTAGCCTGGTATACAGAGAGAGTTCCAGGACAGGCTCCAAAGCTACAGAGAGAAACCCTGTTTTGAAAAACAAAAAACAAACAAACAAACAAAAAATCCGAATAAATTGTACATGATTATCAGTTGAATATGGATTCCACAATACTCAAGCAGTAAAAACGACAAAATGGGGAGGTATTGGGGGAAGAAGGGAGGAGGTCCAACTGGTAATTTGCTCCACAAGCTTGAGGACCTGAGTTTGGATTTTCTCATCCACATAAAGAGCCAGGTATGCACACCCCCACACACACCCCCACCACACACACCCCCCACACACACACACAGCCAAGAGGCTGAGAAGGAGAATTGCAAGTTCAAGGCCAACCTAAACTACATAGTTCATGAGTGCTAGGGTAGTCAGGGCTACACAACCAGATCCTGTCTCAAAAACAACAACAACATACACATACACACATACACACACACACACACACACACAAGAAAACAAAAAACAAAACAAAACAAAAAACCCTGCCACCAACAAAACCTAAGCCCAGCATGATGGCACACACCAGTAATGCCAGCACTCTGGACTGAAGCCCAAGGATTATGTACCAGAGACAAGCAGGTTAATTACATTGTGAATTCCAGACAACCCTGAGCTACATGGCTGCCTCAAAAACAACTACTACTATCCAAATTCTTTCAAATAAATAAATTCTTAAGATTAAAAACCAAGCTAGAAGTGTGGGTAGGATATGTAAGGCCCTGGGTTCATCTCTAACACTGCAAGAAAATAAAAATTCAGAGGCCAGAGAGATGGATCAGCAGTTAAGAGCGGGTACTGCGCTTGCAGAGGAGCCACTAAAGGTAACCCACAGCCACCTAGACCACCAGCTCTAGGGGATCCAGTGCCATCTCTGGCCTCTGCAGTCACCTGCAGTCACATGCACATACCCAACACCAGCACACAGAAAAAGAAGTCCTGGAGAGGTGGCTCAGCACTTAAGAGCACTTTCTGCAGTGCCTGTAATCCCAGCACTCAGGAGGCAAAGGCAGGTGGGTCTGTGAGTTCAGGGCCAGCTCCAGGACAGCTAGGGCTACACAGAGAAACCTTCTCTCAAAAAACCAACCAAACAAAACAAAAACAACAAAAAAGAACACTGGTTTTTATTTTCAGTAACCTCATGACAGCACACAGCTGTTGGTAACTCCAGATTCAGGGAATCCATTAACCTCTTCTGGCCTCTATGGGCACTACACCTACGTGGTAGACATACATATATGCAGGGTAATACTCATACACATCATTTTTTTTTTTTATTTAAAGAAAGAAAAGTTGAAAAATTCAGATTCTAAAAGACAACCAAAGTTTAAAACAAAAAAAAATTTTGTTTTTTTTTTTTTTTTTTGCTTTTTGTCTTTTTGAGACAAGGTGTAGTTTTGGTGCCTGTTCTGGATCTCGCTCTGTAGACTAGACTGGCATCCCAACTCACAGAGATCCACCTGGCTCTGCCTCTGAGTGCTGAGATTAAAGGCGTGCGCCACCACCACTACCACCCAGCTGCAAACAACATTTTTAAAGAAACTAACAACACACATATCAGAAAAAAAGTAATGTCTTCACTGTAGCCCATCAGAAGGAAGTAGTGGGTGACTGAGGCAGTGGGTCCCTACATAAAACACAAAGCTCTAAGATAGGAATGTGGAGTGTTCAGCTAGGGCTCACGTGGGGCTGCCTGGTGAGGAGAGCAAGGGCTGAGGACGCAGCTCAGTCTAGCATTAGTACTGTACCAGCCCTGACCTCAGTCTTCAGTGCCACAAAAGAATAAAAAGGTTCGGCCACATCAAAAATCAGTATCATGCAAATTAAAATGAGATGCTATTTTTCATCTTACAAATTAAAAAAAAAATTAAAGATACCCATTCCAGGACCCCACCACCACAAAAAAAAAAAACCCACCCAAAACCAAATTGAACGTTCTCTATTGCTTGTTAGGAGGATGACTAGATAAGCCCTTGAGAAAACAAACTGGTTTTCTTTTTTTTTTTTTAAGATTTATTTATTTATTATGTATACAGAAGAGGGCGCCAGATCTCATTACAGATGGTTATGAGCCACCATGTGGTTGCTGGGAACTGAACTCAGGACCTCTGGAAGAGCAGTCGGTGCTCTTAACCTCTGAGCCCTTTCCAGCCCCCGGTTTTCTGTATAAAGAACCTGAGAAACATTTATGGGGTAAGAGATGGCTCAGTGGATAAGAGTGTTTACTGTGAAAGCAAGAGGACTTAATGCATATATCCAGCACCCACATAAAAGCTTCACATGGTTTTATGTGCATAGCTATAACTCCAGTATCATGGGGCAGAGACAGGTGCATCCTGAGAGCCCACTAGTCAGACAACCTATCCAAAATGGTAAGCCTCAGGGTTAGTGAGAGTCTGCCTCCAAATATAAGTTGGAAAGAGACAAAGGAAGACATCTGGCATCCTCCTCTAGCCTCTGCATGTGGATTCAGGGCATACACCCACACATGTATGTATACACACCACACACACAGAAAAAATGAAAAACATTTATACATGGTAAGTTGTGACTTAATACTGAGAAAGTGACCAGAGAGAGAAGGGGTTTGTTGTGCTGGTGACACCTAGGATGGAACCCAGGGCCTCATGGGCTAGGCAAGCATCCTACCACTGACCCACCCCTCGACCTGACAGAATATTTGTGTACAAGAATGTTCCTTGAGTGCTGTTACAGTAGGACATGTTGAACACAGCTGCACCCAGCGCAGGCAGTCAGGAGCTTAGAGTGTCTAAGCAGGGGAGAATCAGATGTTTGCAGCTCCAGGGAAGCTGGGAGGACCGATGCGTGCCTGTAATCCCAGCACCTGGAGGATGGAGGTAGGAGGACATAGTGAGTTTGGGGTTATACTGGGATTCATGAAAACCTGTCTTAAGAAAAAAGGAACTGGGCCATGGGCTGATCTCTGAGTTTGAGGCCAGCCTGGACTAGAGTGAGTTCCAGGACAGCCAGGGCTACACATAGAAACCCTGTCTTGAAAAACCAAAAAAGAAAAAGAGGAGGGGGGAATATTTGTTTAATTAAATAAGCAAGATTGAAAATTGTTATTTTTATTTTATGTATATGTGTCTGTGTGTGTGTGCACATGTGAGTGCAGGTGCTCTTGGAGGTCAGAAGGCAGCATTAGGGTCCTGGAGCTGGAGTCACATGATTGTGAACTGCTGATGTGGTGCTGGGATCTGAGCTCAGGTCCTCTGCAAGAGCAGCGAGTGCCCTTTACTACTGAGCCCTCTCTCCAGCCCCTGGAATTGTCATTCATAGACTAGCCATAAATCATAAACAGTAGAAATGAAATAATTAGAAAAATATGCTAGATTGCCACCAAAAGTTACTTTGAGTGACTGGTTATTGGTAATTTTTTTCATCTTTGATGTATTTTACAAATTTCCTATAGTGAGCATTTATTTCTATTACCATCAGAAAGATAGACTTTATGAAGAATTATTTAGGACCTGTGGCTCTTCAACACTTTACTTTATGTTTAACCAAACCTTTTCTTACCAGAGCAGATGCCTAAAAACAAAACTCGTTTGTTAGGCAAGCACTCTACCACTGAGCTAAATCCCCAACCCATCAAAACTCATCTTTTAATGACCAGTAGGAAGCATGATCATACCCTAATACAAAAAGTACCTAATTTTTGGCCTGTTTCTGATTCTTGTAGTCCTCAGAGAATATTCCACCAGGCTACGAAGTGGTGTCTCTCCTGGAGGCCCTCAATGGGCCCCTCACTCCATCTCCAGCAGTTCCACCACTTCATGTCCTTGGGGATGGCCACCTCTCAGGAATGCTACCATCATATGGCAGTGATGGCCATCTGCCCCCCGTAAGGACACTGTCCCCTCTTGACCGCCTGTCTGATTGCAGCAACCAAGGACTCAAACTCAAAAAGAGTCTGTCCAAGTAAGTTGTTGGTGCCCACCACTGTTCCCTGGGTCGTCTTTGAAAGCTTTCAAAGCCATCTTTACCTCCTCGGTATTGTCAGTCACAGCCTAGGTAAAACTCCCCTGGTTCCCAGTGCTGCTCACTCACAGAAGGCCTGAGAGGCCGTGGTGAGGGAGGGGCAGTTTCCCCAGAGATAGAATTAAATGTCTGTTTAGGGTCGTGTGTTCTTTGGCAGGGTATGGGTGTTGGTGAGGAAAGTGATGTAGAGGGAAAAGGACATTGTATTTTAGACAGAATCCCTTGGGGCCCTGGTTTAATCTGGAGTCAGAGAAACCGAAGAGCCCTAGATCCTGAACATTTAAATCTGTAGGACACAAGCATAACACAGTTTCTGTGGCAAAGGAGGATATCTCACAGATTAAGGAATTGAAACGGGGGAGGGGGGTTGCTAGCATTTTTTCTCAAAGTTGAGGCACTAGAGCAGAGGAGTCTCTATCCCGCTCCAGTTCACCTCTTGTCTGCTCCCCGAGAGCTGGCCTGGCTCCTCCAGTGCCCGCCCTGTGCAGCCTGAACAAGGAGAGGTCGGGCCAACACTGATCTCCTGAGTGGACAGTACATTCAGCTGCATTTTCTCTGCGCTTCTCTAGATCTGTTTCCCAGAATTCTTCTGTGCTACATGAAGAGGAGGATGAGCACTCTTGCAGTGAGTCAGAGACTCAGCTCTCTCAGAGGCTGTCAGCCCAGCATCCTGAAGAGGTAACTGGCTTTCTTCTCCCTCCCGGGTACTGGCACCAGGCATCTCCCTGCATGGTTCACTGGTCCTCCCGATTTTGCCAGTTCACTAGGGCCTTCCAGCACCTGACAAGGTGGTAGCTGCACAGGTTTCCTGAGATTTGTAAGTTCCCCAGTGTCTGCAGCCTGTTTGCCCCTGGCCCGATCTCACAGACTGAGGTGACAGCAGAGAGGAAACCATAAAAGGCCCTGTCCTTGTGGCCTGACATGCTGGGAAGTGGAGCGACAGTGGGCTAGGTGACCATGTAGAGGGGACCCTTGAAGTAAGGACTGCAGCAGCCAATTTCAACATGGGTCCAGGAGCAGGGACCCACAGAGGAAAGACTGTGTGGACGTCTAAGAGGGTCTGACACAAGAAAGCAGTTGAGATGTGCAGGGCAGGATGGCACAGCAGTAAGGACAAGAACTTTCTACCTTGGACATCCCTCACACAGACCTTATCTAGAACTGAGAGACCTTATCAGCCATGCACTGTCCAGGGCAACAAACTGGGTTCCAAAGGCATTCAGAGATGGGAAAGTGTTCCATCCTCAGGAGTTCATGTCTAGTTGAGAGAGCATTTTGTTCATTTGTAAGAACTTCTTAAGTGAATACATGGCAGGGTGGTTGACATAGGGGCTTATGTAGTTCAGGCTTGCCTTGAATTCACTATATTGCTGAAGATGACCTTGAATTTCAGATCCTCCTGCCTCACCTCCCACGTGCTAGGTAGGATTACTGGTTGCCTGTAGTCCCAGCACTGGAGGCTAAAGCAGGGGTCACAAGTTTGAGGCCAGCCCGAACTACATATCAAGTTAAGTGTCAGCCTACTATTGAGGCTGTCTCAAGAGGGGGCAGACAGAGTCCTCAGAAGAAACCATGAAGTACCATGCAGTGTAATGTGCGGTTTCCTTTAGTGGAGGACATCAGAAAAACTGTTGCAGAGGGTAGCATTTGGCTGGACCTTGAAAATTTTTAGACAAGGAAGGGAAGGAAACATTCAGAGGAAGCTTGGAGCAGGCCAGGGGATACAGTGAGAGCTCTGTCTTGCAAAGGCTTCTGATAGTCATATGTAGGAGGCCAGCAGAGCCAGGAAAAGCCTCAGTAGTGCAGGCCTGAGCTAAGATGAAAGAAGCCTGCCTGGGACCTGGAGAACCATCCTGGCACCTTTCCATCTAGCCAGGATGGCAAGGCTGTGTCCAGGGGATTGGTGGGCGGAAAGCGGAGGTGGAGTTGATTTCAGATCCACTGCAGGAGCCCCAACATACCTATGGAGGGGTCCTGAAGACAGTGAGGGTCCTGCTGGTTTCATGTTCTTTCCCTTCTAAAGGAAAGCTGGTCATTATCCCAGGATGTCCCCCATGACAGCTGCTGGTCACCTGTGTCATTGGAGCTGCAGCTTTTGTGCGCTCCACCAGATGCTGGGCCTCAGGCAGGTGCTGACTGAAGTGTGCACTCCCCTGGGACAAAGTCACTCCCGGCCCTGGCTGAAAAAGAGTGCTGACAGAAGCCAGCAGCGCCTCTCCTGTCACTGTGTCCTTCCTGGTGTCCGTTTCCTCTCCGTCCCTACCCAGCTCTGCCCTTACCCTCTTGCCCATATGCTGGGTCTGCGCTGGTTTCATGTCCCATTGTATCCTTCCCCCAGGGACGTGATGTGACTCCAGAGAGTGAGAACCTTACCCTGTCGTCTTCAGGGGCTATTGACCAGTCGTCTTGTACAGGGACTCCTCTCTCTTCTACCATCTCCTCCCCAGAAGGTACCCGAGGGGTCAGGAGAGGCTGCATGTGCCTCCCTCCTGGTCCACAGCTATGCTGTGACTGTCTTGGGGATGGGACAGCAAGGCTGGTGACTAAAAAGGTCCCACACTGGGGAGGGAGGGAGGGAGGGAGGGAGGGAGGGAGGGAGGGAAGGAGGGCTCGCTCTCACTCACCTTCCGGCATGGTGAGGCTCCCTCTACTCTGTAACAGCTGGAGCAGAATCTTGGAAGACCTTCAGTCTAAACCTTTTTTGGAGAGGGCAGTATGCAGCCTCTCTTTGTGGCCTAGTACAGGAAGTGTGTGCTGCTCCTTAGTAATCACGGTCCCGTCCCTCTCCCCTGACTTCTGTCTCCACAGACCCTGCTAGCAGCAGCCTGGCTCAGTCAGTCATGTCCATGGCATCCTCCCAGATCAGCACTGACACAGTGTCCTCCATGTCTGGCTCCTACATTGCCCCTGGCACAGAAGAGGAGGGAGAGGCCCTGCCTTCCCCACTAGCTGCCAGCAGGGCTCCCTCAGAAGGAGAGGTAAGGGAAGGAAGTGCCCGATCTGCCTTGCTCTCTGCTTTATAAATGTCCTGGTGCTGGTGGGAGTGCTGGCAGGGTGCATGGCACTCCCTTAGATCTGGCTTCTATAAGCCATAGACTTTGTGCTAAGGAAAGCTTGGCTTTGGGTTTGCTGTCATAAAAGCTTAACTGGAGAGCCTGCGATGACTGTACCCTTGGTGTTTGTTGCTCTTTTACAGGGGACACCAGCGGAGTCCCCAGACAGCAATTTTGCTGGCCTTGCAGTTGGAGAACAGGATGTAGAGGTAACCTAGATGGCAGACAGCAGCATCCTTTCCCACAGCCAGTTTCTTTAACTGTTGGTGTTGGCTGGGAACGGCTGAGGCAGAGGAATGCTGGAGAAGCCTTCCTAGGTGGCATGCCTAGATCATTTAGAAGGGGAGTGTGGGTAGTTAAGAGTAGCCTCGAACTCTGGCCTAGGGCACTGTCTTGTTGCCAGGAGACACTGGTTCTAGCATGATCTACAGGGAATGAGTTCAAGATGAATCTTCCCATGCCAGACCCTGACAGACCTCAGGAATGTGCCTGATGTCATGCAGTTAGTCTGTTTACTGGGGTCACGGAGTCTCAGGTGCTCCCCACAGGACACACAGATGCTTGTCCCAAGTGAGACTTCTTGGCTGTAATCTCCACATCCCATCCAGGAGCCCTATGCAGAGGCAGACAGAATTACAGCTGTGAGTGAAGATACCCTGAGTGTGCTGTGCACCCATCCCTGTGCGATCCAGGGCTCACTTTATAGAGGTCCTTTCAGGACATTTGGGTAGTACTTGGCCCCTCAAGAGTTTCTGACAGCTTTATGATCTCATGATTTGCTTTTATATTTTGTCTAGTTTGCTGGTTTGAGACAGGGCTTAACTAAGTATACCCACTAAGAATTTAGGCTGGCCTAGACTTTGCTATGATAGGCCAAGCTGGCCTTACAGGTCATGCTTATGGGTAACCTTTCTGCCTCTGCCTTCCAAGGTCTGGGCTTACAGGCATGTGTCCATACCTGGCTCTGATGTGCTTTTTCATTTAACTCTTACTTCTCCTTTAGTGTCAGGTAAGCTGCAGTGAGGACATTCCTGGCCACCCATTCTAAGCATATACCTGCAGCTGACTAGGTGTCCCCTGGCCATGGTGGGAAGTATGTGTGTGGATGCAGACCATGGAAATAACTAACTACAGGGATGATTTGTCTTGTCTTGACTTGGCTCCTCTGACTTTTGGGAGACTCATGGGGGTTTCCTTCTGTCCTAGGGAAATGATATCATAGAGGAAGAAGATAGACCGCCTGTGCAGGAAGATGGTAAAAGACCCAGTCCTTGATTTCTCATGTTGTTTGCTTGGGTATTGCTAAGGAGTAAAGAAAGGGGAATGACTGTGACTCAGTGGCAGTGCTTAGCTATGTGGCTGTGGGCTGGTTTTCTTAATGGCATGTCAGGCAAACAGGCTATCAGTGACCTTCGTGACATTCCCAGCTTTTCCTGGGACTCAGAATCCATGGGATCGGGGGAATGCTGCAGAAGACACTGTCTCTTTTTGTACCCACACCTGCCTCCTGTGGCAGCTCTCTAGCTGAGCTCTTGGGCTGCTCTGGGCCCCCAAGTGGAGCAGCAGGGTCTCTTCCCCATGAGAGGCAGGACTCTGGTAGCTGGTCTAGAACATCTAAGAAGGTGTGGCTGGGAAGCTCGGGCATCCCTACTGGGCTCGCCTAGACATCACTGGAACCTTCGGTTTGGTCTTCAGTTAATGGAGTTTTGTTTCCAGTGAGGCTGGAGAAGAAGGAATGCCCTGCAGGGCAAGGAATGAGGTTGGGAGGTTAGAGAAGTCACCATGCCTATCGCAGAAGCCAAACACCCTCCCTCTGCCCCTGGGCATGTGTGCCGTGGCTGGATGCAGGCGCTCCAGCAGATGTCCTCCTAATTGCTTCTGCTTTAGCACTGGCCGTTGCTTCAGGGGTGTCAGGGGTGCATGTGGATGTGACAGCCCCACTGGTAAGAGGCTGAAAGATAGGAGTCTCAAGGCTGGCCTCCCTCATCCCTGCACATCTGCCCAGGGCTTGAAGCCTCTAAAGACCATTTCAGAGCCCAAGCCAGTCACCCTGAGTGATGATTTCCCCAAAGAACATTGTCTTCTAAGAAGCACGGGTGGGGGGGGGTGTAGGTTGTTGTCACCCGGGTCTTCATAGTTTACATGGAGGGCTCTCCTCCTCTCCCTTCACTGAGAAAGAAAGGGGGAACTCAAAAGGAAAAATCACTTCAACTTTCCCACACTTTCTCACGTGACTGCAGTCTTCTGGACAGTTGCTTGAAAACATCCTCAAAGTAACAACTCCAGTCTCCTGAGCGTAAAACATAATTTTGTGAACAGTCATTCTGATGCAATGTACAAAATTATGGAACCAAGGCCATGAGTTGTTTTCTGCATATGATTCTGCAGAACCTTTGGTCATAAGCATACCCCACGGTGCCTGAGAGCCACAGGCCTGAACAGAGTACTGTCTCGTGGCTGTCTCCTGCTTCTGCCGGCCATAGTGTCATTGGGCTGGCCTGGGTACAGCTGTCCTCCACAGTGGTCTGTCTAATTGTGTCTGGCAGCACTCTCCAGGGATCAGACTTATTAGAGAGCAGCAACTAGAAAGGGGCCGACTAAGGATTCAGTGAGCCAGGATGACGCGAGAACCCAGACATGCCCACACAGCTCGGTTCTTTTGTCCACTCTTTACTCACTTGATTTATCGTCTTTTTTTTAACACATGATTTGATTTTTTTTCTTTTCGTCTCCATCCTTAAGACTTTTATTTTAAGGACAGCAAAGCAGAGAAAACATAGCCAGCCCTTGTCTAACTGCATTAACTCCGTTACAGGCCAGAGGACATGCGCATTTCTAGGCATGGAGTGTGACAATAACAATGACTTTGACATCGCAAGCGTGAAAGCACTGGACAATAAGCTGTGCTCTGAGGTCTGCTTACCCGGTGAGTGGCAGTCTGCTGAACATGAACTTGATGGGAGACATCCCTCTGCTCCTCCCCTGCTCTCCCCATGGTGCACCGACCTACGGCCTGTGCAGCAGTTGTGGCTAGGAAGGCCAGGGTGTGCTTAGGTGCTGGAGCACAGCTGCTGAGAGGAAGCAGAGGCCCCAGGAAGCCTTGGGCTTTACACAGAGCAGCTCCTGCTCTAACAGTGTCCGGATAAGGAAACAGGCCAGAATCCCTGCCCACACCTTACTGTTTGGTCAGACCCTTCCAGCACAGTCTTACAGACCCCACATCAGGTGGACGGTCTTGTGTTCACCCTCAGGAAGTCTGAGCAGTCAGACACCTCCCTGTGGAGGTCTTGGACTTGAGGACTGTGCTTTTAGAATGGAAACCATAGCTCTTCAAGGGACATATGTTTGAGGATCACAAAGAAATCTGAAAGATCTTGCAGGCCAATGAATGGCTTTCTGATCCAGTGAGCTTTAGGTCTACAGTGATCACACATGTAAGCCTTGAATCCTAGTGAGAAGCCAAAGGGCAGGGATACTTGGTTCTCTGAGGCCCCAACTTCTCAGCATGCCCCTGTTTCTCTTCATGACTTCAAACTGAATCTGCAAAGAAGCTATGTTAATTATTCAAGGCCAGTCACACTAGCATACTCCTATAATCCCAGACTTGGGAAACAGAGGCAGCCGGATCACTTCAAGCTGCAGACTAGGAGTTAAAATGCAAGACCTAGTCCCTCCAAAAAATAATAAAATTAAGCCAGGCGGCAGTGGTGCATGCCTTTAACCCTAGCACTTGGGAGGAAGAAGGAGGTGGCTCTCTGAGTTTGAGACCAGCCTGGTCTACAGACCAAGTTCCAGTACAGCCAGAGCTACAACAGGAAATCCATCTTGAAAACCCAAAATAAAACAAACCACAATTGAGCACTGGCCTCAGTGTGCCCAATCAGTAGCATCAAAACCCACTTGCGGCCGGGCGGTGGTAGCGCACGCCTTTAATCCCAGCACTCGGGAGGCAGAGGCAGGCGGATCTCTGCAAGTTCGAGGCCAGCCTGGGCTACAGAGTGAGTTCCAGGAAAGGCACAAAGCTACACAGAGAAACCTGTCTCGGAAAAAACAAAACAAAACAAAAAAACCAAAACCAAACCAAAACCAAAAAGAATGAACCCCACTTGCTAAGTGCCTTGCCTGGGCCAGATGTCCCTCCTGGCTTCAGCACAGAGACTCCCTTCACACCGCCCTTTGTGACTCCCTGTTGCCCAGTGAAGACCTGCTTCAGCTTCAGAACAGCCACTCCTGGGTCCAGTGCTTTACTCGCTCAGCGAAGTAGCTGAAGGTGTTAAGCCACAGGCCCTTCTGTGGCTGCCATGCTCCTTCAGCCTGTGCCAGATACGGTCCCAGCAGGCCCTGGCCCCATGCAAGCCTGTGGCAAGGGAAGCCAGTTGCTCAGGAGAAACTTTCTCCAGCCTTTCAGTTCTTTTTAGTTTGTCCTGAAGATACTGCCCAGGTCCCAGCCTTCAGTGAGACCTGAGAGACAGCATCAGATCATCTGCTTCTCCTGCACAGGCCCCAGGCACTCTCCTTTTCCACCCGCCCGAGCATGGCGGAGGACATTGATCCCTAAGGCCACCTCCTGCCCAGTTAAGCCTGGACTGGAGCTGCTGGAGACCAGGCACACTCACCCCTGCCTTCCCACGCCTGGCCTTGCTTCCATCTGTCCATTTGTGTTCCATGTCTTTATGCCAGATGTAGGCCTGTCTGTCCAGTTTGCTCATTTTTTAACTCATTCGTGTTCTCTGACTTGTGTGAAAGTTCATGTTCACTCTGTGCCAGCACTGTCCTGCCTCTGCTCAGCCTGACAGCAAGCTTACTGGTGTGTGCACTTGAAGGGCTCTCGCTTAGGGCTCTAGACAAGCTTCCAGTTCCTAATTGGCAAGGGCCTATGTTCAATACACTGAAGAGTTTTAGAGGAAAAGAACTTGTGGGAATATATGCATTTCTGTTCAGTAAAGACAGGCTTGCTTCTGTGGCAAGAACTATGGGATAGGCATTCTTGGTTGGTCATAGGGTGAGGATGGTGCCTGTACCTAGCTTTGCCTGTGTCTGTGGTGGCTTCTGCTGGCCAGCCTCTCCACAAGGGCTTCTACACTGAGCCCTGCTTTTGGCAGGGGGAGCCACTGTCACTGTTGGAGCCCACAGTGCCATGGAGACCAAGCTTGTTCTTTCTGCTTCCTCCTCTCCAAGCCTCCCTCCCAACAACCTGAGTGTCAATGCATCTTCCTTTATGGGGAGGGCTGCAGTATGGGGACAGAAGAGTCCAAAAAGGAAGCAAACAGCCATGGCTTTCTTATGGTAATGCCAAGAGCCAGCCTTTTTGAGATGAAATGGGGTTCTCGGTTTGGCCAAACATGGAATCAGTCACCTGTGGTGCTGTCAGGAGAGACTAGGGTGTAAACATCACTTAGTGTATACAGATCCTTAGGAAGTGCCCATAGCCCAAGGGCTCTTGCAGGGAGGAAAGGCGTCCCTCTGCTGCTTCTGCCAGAACCACACTGATAGCAAAGGAGCCAGACTACTCTGAGGTATCTGCTGGGTCAGAGCCAGGAGTCTGCGTGCAGGTTCCCTGACGGACTAACTACCTTTCACACTCAACGGTTGTGAACTCTCATCCCATCCTGAGAGCCACAGGCTGGCTTGCTCCTCACTGTTCTTGAATGCTCTTTTTCCAGAAGGGTCACTTCCCACAGACCCTGCCCTGCCTGTTTCCCTCTTTAGGTGCCACCCCCTCATGGGACAGGTAGAGAGCACAGTCGGGGGAAGGCCAAGAAGGGTGGAGAGTACTTCCCTGCATCATGTGTATCACACTCTGCTAAGAAAGCCATCCTCACCAGGGTTGTGAACGTCTTAGAGAGCGCCATACATTGCAGCTCTTCTCCCCTAAGAAGCTTCCAGGCCTTCAAAGGCCCCAAGACAGAGGGTAGATTTCTGGTCCCTCATGTTAGAGCCCAGTACATTCTGAAAGTACTCCTGGAGGTTGAAAGGGGGATATGATAGGAATTACATGACCATGTGAAGTTAGTGTGGCTTCTAAGGATATTACATGGGTGGCAGAGACTGATGTGGGCTGGTGAGCATTCTAGGCTCTGGGTAATATATATGATGGAAAAAGGAAGAGATAACTAGTTTTTAGTGAAAATACAATTTTTACATGACTGAATAATGCAGGAGTAGGTTTATGCAGTAAAATCTAAATATATATATATATATATACACACAGACCTAAAGTTCAAGTTACTCCTCTCTTCAAGCCTCATGATATAAAATTAAGATGTGGTCATACACACCTTTTGTCCCAGCACTCAGGAGGCAGAGGCAGACAGATTTTGTATGAGTTCGAGGTTAACCTTGTCTATATATCAAGTTCCAGGCCAGCAAGGGTTACAAAGTGAGATCCTGTCTTTTTTTTTTTTTTTTTAGTATTTATTTATTATGCATACAGTGTTCTGCCTGCATCCCTGCAGGCTGGAAGAGGGCACTAGACTTCATTACAGATGGTGGTTGCTGGGAATTGAACTCAGGACCTCTGGAAGAACAGCCAGTGCTCTTAACCTCTGAGCCATCTCTCCAGCCTCGAGATCCTGTCTTTAAAAGAGAGATGCTTTGGGAATGTTTGCAGTAGCAGGCTCTGAGGAAACAGCCCTTAAATGTAATCAGCACATTAGTAGGGACACAGAGAGCCATGCCAAGTGTCCCTAAGTCTGCCGGCCTCCGGAGGACTCTTCCTCCTCTCATTTCTGATTCCCCAAAAGGGAACAAGTGGAAAGCACCACTGTTGTCTCCCCCTCCCACACTGCAGGGAGTTCAGGTCTCCAAGCTCTGTCCAGGCTGTCCTCTGAGTGGACTGTAGAGAGGCAGAGGCGACAGCAGCAGGGCTTCCAGGGCAAAGGATACCTCATTCTCTCACCGTATCCCTTCACTGCACCCGGCCCTTCTGCACCCTAGCCTGCTCTACAAGGGACAGTCTGCAGCCCTAGGGTAGCAGATGTTGCGTAAGGATGCCTGTGAATTTGGTCAGGACAGCCTCAGGCCCAGTGTCACGGATGCTGGCAGCAGTGACCGTGGTGCTGGTGATGTGGCTGCTGCTGTTTTACTTGTGTGTGTATGTGTGTCTTCTCTCTTGTTTACCATTTGCTTTTGGTCTCTCCTACTGAACAGCCGCAGCTCCGGAGTCCTGCCCCATAAACATTGAGGAATAGGTATGACATCTACCAAATTCTATAATTGAACAAACCACTCATTTTTAGCTGGGGTTCCTAATGAACATCCTTTTTCTTGATACTCCCCCTCCGCTCAGAGTGCCACCTGCCAAGGGGAAGCTTGACTCATGCTCCAAGGAGCAAAGAGCCCATGGGCAGTTTAGGTGTGAAAGACCTGTTGCCCTCCTTTCCTGGGTCTCCACTGTGGACTGTTACTCTAGCCTTGGGAGAGAGTCTACACCAGGACATTTATGAGGAATAAGCAATTGATACCTGCTTCATCTTAGCATGTATGCCATTTGAGGGCTTTTTGTCTTCAGCCTGCTGAACCTGAGGCTGACTAGCCATTTGTAAATTGGTCTCAGGACAACGCTATAGAGTTAGCTGACCTCACATACAAGAGAAGCTCCACCCCCACCCCACTCCTATGGCCACACACATTTCTGAGTTCCAGGGTGCAAAAGTGTATATGCCATGGTGCCTGGAAAGTGTAAGGCCCTGCCTGTCACTTTATAAAGAACACGCTAGCTCTTCTAGAGAGAATGAAACAGAGAGCTAACTTGCCAGCTTGGACGACAGCCAGAGGGACCCAAGGAACACATGAGGGTCCTCCAAACCAAGCTGTCAGGGAACTGGTCACAGCACATTTCTGAGTCAGGTATGCTGCTGACATACTTACATGTGGCCTCATGTGGGCCTCACAGCAAACTTGTGAGGGCCACACTCACCTAGTTGGACCTATGAGAAAGCCAAGGCCCTAAGTAAGGTGGCCTGCCAAAGATCAGACCACTGATACCTATGAATTAGGGACAAGGCCCAGGTAGGTGCCATGCAGATGTGGATGTGAGTAGGAAGAGCAAATACAGGTGTTGGTAGGTTGCATCAGAGCATGAAGCAGAGAGGTCGCAGGGATGAGTTTCCATTTTGAGCACAGAGGCAGCCAGGGCTTGGGAGAGAGGTATATGTGCTAAACAGCATCCTGGAACCCCAGATGCTCAGATGAGGAAGAGATGAGATGCAGAGGTTTAGAGGAAGGGCTCTGAACACCACACTTTGTCCCACCCAAGGCTTCCCTTCCCTGGCTCTGCTATGCTGCCAGCCCCTTCCTAACCCTGGCTGCCACAGCAGATACAAGGCTATAGGTCAGGAGAAGCGTGCTCTTTGTACATCTGCCTTCCATGGAGGAAGCAGCTTGGCTCAACCTCATGACATAGGCAAAGTCTAGAGCCAAGTACTTAACATGCAGAATGGATGCTAGGTAAGTTCATGAGCAAGAACATCTGCAGTGTCGTCTGTCTGAGGGTCACAGGCAATGACTAGTTAGGAGGAACAGCCCTGGAACACGTTAGCGTGTTCTCCTACTTATCCCTGCTCTTCCTCTCCTGAGTGGCTCACACACTCAGGAGTTTCAGGTTACACACATCCTGCTAGATTCTGTGTTGACTCCTGTGCTGCCCTGCTGGAGATACCATGTAGACTTGGTCTAAGGTATGGCTCCCATGACCTTTGATTTTCCTCTCCAGGTACCTGGCAGCATGATGATAACATAGTCAACCGTCACAACACCCAGTGCCGGCACTTCTCATCTAGCAGCCCAGAGGATCCTGAAGAGAACAGGCCTTGTGTATGGGATCCTTTGGCTGTCTGAGGGCACCTGCACCTGGACCTGGGCTCTCCTCCAGTCCTTGCATTCCATCTGTTCTCACTGGACCACAGGCCCTTTGGACATCTTCAACAAGACATGTGGACTTTATACTCACATGGAGGCAGGATGTGGAGTACAGCCCTCTTCCATCCTCATCTCTTGTAGCCATTATCCTTACCCTCTCAGAAAGAACCTGAAGCCTTTCTCCTTGTGGGCTGATCCTGCTCAGTGAACTGCAATGCAGCAGCCAAGCCCAGTGGGCCAGTTGAGCTGAGGGCCAGGCCTGGTTGTGTCTTCAGCCTTTTCTCATCTAAGGAGAGACCAAGAAGACTGGGGAGTTTTGGTAACTTGGTTACAGACTCCCATGGACAGGTTCTGGTTTCTGGCACCTCATGATCAATTAGAAACCTAACTTGAAGTGGCTGGGGTTAGTTACGTGAGGGAGCCTCCCGCACTCTGGCCTTCCAGAACACCAGGAGTTCCTTTCTCAAGGCTGAGGGGAATGGTGGCAGCCAAAAGGTTGGTTGAAAGCCAGATCTACTAACAGAGCTGGTCTTCTGTGCCTCTTGTGCCCCCAGCTAGGATCGTCAACCTTGCAAGGCCTTGTCCTCCTCAGGTGCAGTCAGGAGGGCCTGCTGAGCCACCCCTGTGTACAGTGCTAGGGTTGACCATTCTCATTGCTCACCTTAACTACAGCCACTGAGAGAGTGTCTCAAACCCAACTGCCCTTTCTCTACCCTCTCTTAATAGTTGAGAAACTAAGCTGAGAATGTGGACCCATGGTCCTCAAACTGGTGCACAGGTACACCAAGGGAAGAGTAGGGAGGCTGTGGCCAGCTGCAGTACCACCTGGGGACCAAAGGATTAGAAGACCTCCCTACCCTAGTGTATCCCTCCTCTGCCTTTCAGATCTGACAGATGAGAGGGGCAGCCTCTCCATGGGTTCACCAGTGCTTAGAGATGCCGCCCATTCAGCACTCAGACGAAGCCATGGCAGCAAGCTGGCAGGGAGATTGTTGGGTGTCCCACCTTTTTCAACTTGATGGATTTCTCGTGGCTCTTCCAATAGATGCTTGTCTACTGGCTTTTGGAAAAGGTAGTTTTTCAGTGAAACGTGAGATGGCTTGGGATCCAGATTAGAAACAGTTACTTATGGGTGTGAGAGATATGAGGAGCTTTAGACTTTGCAAGTGGGGTCCTACAAAAGCTTTCCAAAAAACACCAGTGCCCAGGACTCTGAGGGGTGGGGTAGAGAGTTTGGCCTCAAACTTGGTATGCAACTGGGGATGACCTTGAATTTCTGATTTTTCTGCCTGTACTGCACAAGCATTAGGATTACAGGCCTGCACCACTCTACAGCTCTCCTCTGAACGTTTAGTGTGGTTGCAGAGGCCAGGAATGTGGAAATCGCACTCGAGGGAGCCTGCTGTTGTGCCTGAGGTGTGATAGACTGAGTCTGAGATCCCATGTGCACCCTTTCTGAACACCCTGTGGACTCTGCCATTTCAAACCCACTTGATGGCTTCCCTTTCCCAGCATTCTGATGGTCCCTTTCACACTTAAGGTTTACACCAGTATAAGCTGAGCAATAACCACACTTCCTTGATGAAAGCAAAAGCACCAGGGAAGTTCTCTTAGCCTGGGGTGGTGGCACATAGACCCACCTCCTCCGCTGTATTCACAGTATGGTGTGACCTGTTGGAGGAGGGAGCTAGCTGAGATGAAGGAGATCCAGGTAAACAGTAGCCACAGTGGTCAGGAACCCTCAAGAAAAGAAAGAAAGGAAGCCATTTTGATCATTCCTTCCCCCTTCCTCACAGCAAGTGCTCAGTTGCCCCAAGCTGCAGAACCTAGTACCTAGGTTAGAGCACCTTTGCTGTGCCTTGCTGTCCCTGACCCCATACTCTGTACTTCTAGTTCTTGGCAAGCGGAAATAGCCCATCCACAGGGGTGGGTCTCCATCAGATGCCACACAGTCTCCTTGTCAGGATTGTCCAAGGGTAGGGCAGCGTACCTCCTGGAGGGCCTTTGACTCCCCCCACACTACCACTGCACTCTTCCATGCCCTGGGTACTGTCAGGAAGACTGACCTCAGTTTCCTCGGGAGCCTTCTTGCTTTACCTGATTTCACACACACACACACAGAGTTTCTTCTACCCCTGCGGCATCTCCTGGACCCAGACACTAAGCCATCTCACTGGGGAGCTAGCCCTGCCCACCTGGTGTGTTGGCATGCTGGTTGCTCACTTTGATTTAGGGGCTGCACACCTGGTGTGTGCGTGTGTGTGTGTGTGTGTGTGTGTGTGTGTGTGTGTACACACGCGCACATGCTGTGTGTGCTGTCTGTGTGCCCTTCACATTCCCTGGAGTACACTTGCTGGCACACTACAGAGGGGGACATCAAGATGCAATATTTATGGATTGCTGCATGATTCTTAAAAGTGAATAAAGCTGTTTACAAGGGAAGGGGAGCTGTTAACTACAAAGTGAGTTCGTTTGTGAATGTTTCTGTCAGAGTGGCCCGGGCACTCTTCAGTGTTTTACTCCAGGATCTGGAGGTGGAGGGATGGGTGAGGCAGCTTTTGGGTTCCAGACTGATTTCTGCATCATCTGGATACAAGGCCACTCGCCCAGCTCCATTCCTAGCTGAGTCCTATCTGCCCCTGCAGTCGCCTTAAACCGGAGAACTTGCAATCCTGCAGCTCCTCAATAATTAAAGGACCACAGAGCTGGTGGCAGCAGGGAAGGCGAGGGCCCAGGGTCCTAACAACTAGTTCCTGGCTAAATCAGCAGAACAAATAACCGCTCTGAGAGGGTCTGACAGGCCGTGTCTCCTGTTTTTACCCACTGGCTCCGTTTCCTCGGCTGTCTGGGAGGACAGGCACCTTGGCAGATGCCCCTGGAATGCCAGCTTGTGGGAACTTGAGCAGGGTGAGTGGACGAGCTGCTTACCGGGAGACGCTGGGTTACCCTACCCGCCTCGGTATGTCTGCGAGCCGTGTGGCCGTTTCTGCGGATATAAGCGACAGGTGGCATCAGAGAGTCACACTTGCCTGCGGGCACCAGAGAAGACACTCGGGGACCAGGGGAAGGCCTCAGAAACAAAGGCCCCTGGCGGACCAGTGAGGGGAAAGAAGGGCATGGTTCCCCCAGACTTGGTCTCCAGAATCCGGGGCTGAGTTCCCGCAGCGGTCATACCCGACGCGTGGGGGAGGGGTTCCCGGGGCCTCGGGCGGGAGCCGAGCACCCACCGTGCGACCCAGCGCGGGGCTCTCGGGCGGGAATGCGCAGAACCCGCTCGCGGTGGCGGGTAGGGGGCTGGGTGGCGCGGGAGAGGGCGGCAGAACGGGCGAGTTCCAGAGAGTTGCCGCCAGAGGAGCAGCAAGGGCCCGCGGTCTCCTTGGAGACACGTTGGCCAATGACCGCAGCGGAAGCTGTTTATAGGGGCGGAGCGTCGCCATGGCAGCAGGAGAAGCCTTCCGAGCGTCTACTTAATGCCGGTCCCCGGGCCGTCGGCGCTCAGAGAAGCGCCGTCGGGCGACGGGGGGGCGAGGAGGGGCACCAACAGAGCCCTCGAGCTGGGGACAGAGAGCCGCGGGAGGTGGGAGGAACTTCTTCCAGAACCTTCCTCTGGCCGGGCTGCGCTCTGAGCCAGGTAAGGGACAGGGAGCGCTGTGGGCCACGGAACGGGAGGGCTAGCCATTCCATCGGTCGCCCACGGAAGTGGTGGGGCCAGCGACTGAAACCTGAGGAGTTTAGGGGCGATCGCTTCCTGCCTCTCCCGGGACCCTCATCCTAAGACCGTCCCAAAGATCAGTCGACCTCCCCTGCCCTAGCCGCGTCGTCGTACTGCCCTCCTGGACTACTGGGGTGTGATCCTAGTTTCCCACTCTTTGGGAGAAAGTTAGATTGGGCCTCCCTACCGTCTTCCCTCGTTATGGCCGATGAATCCTCGAAGGGCAGATGGAGAGAGGTGGAGAAAAGGGGTCAGGCCAGGGCTCTGTGCTTTCCCGACCTCGCCCCAGGCTTTGAGGACGAATGTGAGGGGTTCCCTGCTAAGGCGCACCCTTTGACTCTGGGTAGGGGAAGAGCGCTCAGCTCCGCGTTGCTCCCGCAGGCTCCACATTCGTATTCGGAGAAGGCGACCCCCCCCCCCCCGGTCGCGGAATGGAAGTGAGTGTTCTGGAGACTGTGTAACTGGAGCCTCGGGTACCAGCGGGCCGGAGAGCGCGGCGGGCCACCCGGCTCAGCCCGTGGATGTTGACCGCCCCCTCGGAGAGACCCCGCAGACATGGCGGAGAACTGGCTGCGCCTCTGCGGAGCGGGGCCCGGGGAGGAGGCCGGGCTCGAGGGCGGCATGGAGGAGCCGGATGCCCTGGATGACAGCCTGACCAGCCTGCAGTGGCTGCAGGAATTCTCCATTCTCAACGCCAAGGCCCCCACTCTGCCCCCGGGGGGCACCGACCCCCACGGCTACTACCAAGTGCCGGGCTCAGTAGCACCCGGGTCACCCCTGGCGGCAGACCCCGCCTGCCTTGGGCAGCCACACACACCCGGCAAGCCCACATCGTCATGCACATCTCGAAGCGTGCCCCCGGGGCTGCAGGCCCCGCCCCCCGACGACGTGGACTATGCCACCAACCCGCACGTGAAGCCACCGTACTCCTACGCCACTCTCATCTGCATGGCCATGCAGGCCAGCAAGGCCACCAAGATCACGCTGTCGGCCATCTACAAGTGGATCACGGACAACTTCTGCTACTTTCGCCATGCGGACCCCACCTGGCAGGTAGGGAGAAGAGGTGTGGGGTCGGCCACTCCCTGCTCTGGCACTCGGCCAGATTCACATACCAGATATACAAAGGCGAGGAGGCACCTAGCTTTGAGCTTGAGCCTCTCATGAGAGGACCCCTGTCACGTTCCAGAAACACTCCCTTCTTTTGGAGCCAGGGCTTTGGGGTGCAGATGTTGAGGTTTGAGAAGAGGTACCAGTGGCATATTCGTCCTGTAGCCCAGTGTCGCCTCCTATGAGGATGATACTATAAGGAACATTCTTGCCCCATGTCCCAGAATTCCTAGACACTGTTCTTCCCAAGGATAGTTTGTCAGAACTGTACTCAAAATGGAACCCAAGTGGCCATCCTGCCAGGTTCTGTACTCTGCCTTTGGCATTTGGTCTACACAGTAGGGCAGAAATGAGCAGTATGGATGTGAAGATCAGTTGTCCAGGTGAAGGGGTCATGAGGTCATCCTAAAGCTACTGACCCAGCCTCCCACCCCAACTCCTCCCCAGTTTCCTGCCTCCACCCCACCCCCCAGCCAGCCTCCCTTGGGGGGCAATTACCTGAGCCAGGTGCTTTCCACAGGGGCGCTGCCGCTGCAAGGGCTTTGGGTTCCAAGTCTCTGGAACCTGGCGCAGAGCAGCCAATGGGCCCAGTCTGCTATGTAAACATCCCAGCCTTGCTGGCCAAAGGGGCACTCACTGTCCACCTGCCTGCCTTGCCAGCCTAGCTTGGGCCCCTGGACACCAGCATGGTGTGAACAGAACTAAGCAGCCAAACATGAACAAGGCAAGATAAGGTCGAGTAGACAGACACAGCTTTGACCGTCTTCCAATATCAGGGTTCAGGTGGTGGAGACAGAGGCCTAAGGTTGCCCAGTCTTCTCTGAAGCATCCAAGGAGGCAGGGTGCAGGATCGCAATCCTGAGCTGTTCCAAATGGCCCTAACACTGGGTCAGAAGATCCCCATCCTCTCTTTACTCAAGGCCTGTGCCAATGCAGGCCCCAGGAATGAGCCTTCTGCACTTGACTGGGTAATAATCAACTGAGGTTTTGGTGGGAAGAGAAGGCCGTGGGGGGTGAAGGCCTAGGCCAGCAGCTGGCTCAACAAACAAGGAGTCACTAATCTCCACACACACACACACACACACACACACACACACACACATCCATCGTCACCCAGCCCCCTCCCTTAACCCACCCACTTCACAAACAGAGGGAACCAGCCAGCCAGGCAGAGGGAGATGGCAGTCCAGGCCGTGGGGGAGCTGAGGGCTTTGGCCAGGACCTGCAGGCAACAGGGTGAGGGAGGGAGGAAGGATGACAGGGGGTGGCACTGAGAGCCACCCTGTGGCTCAGAGCTCGGATGACTGAGCAGGCAGATATCCCAGCAACAGAGAACAAAAGCCACCCGCCCCCCCCTCCAACCCACCGCACTCAGGCTCCTCATGCCCTGTGGCTGGTGTCCCAGAGTCCCAGAGCTACAGCTGCCTGGTCAGGGCACCGGGTTGATCCATCCCTCCTCCCGAGTCAGAGGAAAGATGCCTGGAGCATGCAGGAGCACCGGGTGCTACTCCACAGCTCTTTCCCTGATCCCCCGAAACCCCTGTGCTTTTCTCTTGTTCTCTCGCTGTACCCAGAATTCCATCCGCCACAACCTGTCCCTGAACAAATGCTTCATCAAAGTGCCTCGAGAGAAGGACGAGCCCGGCAAGGGGGGCTTCTGGCGCATCGACCCCCAGTATGCAGAGCGCCTGCTCAGTGGGGCCTTCAAGAAGCGGAGGCTGCCCCCAGTCCACATCCACCCAGCCTTCGCCCGCCAGGCCTCCCAGGAACCCAGCTCTGCCCCCTGGGGTGGGCCTCTGACCGTGAACACCGAGGCCCAGCAGCTGTTGCGGGAGTTTGAGGAGGCCACGGGGGAGGGGGGCTGGGGCACAGGAGAGGGCAGGCTGGGGCATAAGCGAAAGCAGCCGCTGCCCAAGAGGGTGGCCAAGGTCCTGAGGCCTCCTAGCACACTGCTGCTGACCCAGGAGGAGCAGGGTGAGCTGGAACCCCTCAAAGGCAACTTTGACTGGGAGGCCATCTTCGAGGCTGGCACTCTGGGTGAAGAGCTGAGCTCACTGGAGGCCTTGGAGCTAAGCCCCCCGCTGAGCCCCGCCTCACATGGAGATGTGGACCTTACTGTCCATGGCCGCCACATCGATTGCCCTGCCACCTGGGGACCTCCAGTGGAGCAGGCTGCTGACAGCCTGGACTTCGATGAGACCTTTCTGGCCACATCCTTCCTCCAGCATCCCTGGGATGAGGGTGGCAGTGGCTGCCTGCCCCCAGAGCCACTCTTTGAAGCAGGGGATGCCACCCTGGCCGCTGACCTGCAGGACTGGGCCAGTGTGGGTGCCTTCTTGTAAGAGGTCAGGCCCCACCCCATCTCCGGACAGTGCCCAAGTCAGGGCCCAGAACTGCCTCCCAAGACAGGCCCGTGGACATCTCAGTACCCAGGCAGGGACTGGGCCAGGTCTCTGAAGGCTGGCTCCGTGAGGCCACATTGCTGCCAGCTGGGGATGTCCTCATGTCTAAGCCCAGAAGACTAGGAACTGGGAACCCAGGACCAAAACTGCTGCCTCCCCTCCTCAGCAACCCCCATACACACAGTGTTTCATTGACCCATGTTCCCCCAAGCCCAAGAACTGGCAAAGGCGGGCCCCTGGCCTCTGCACTGTGAGAGCTGAAGCCTGGGGGGGGGGGGGTCCTGCTAGGCCAGGGAGGAACTGAACAGGCTTCTCCTCCAAGCTCTGCATCATCTCACTCATTCCTGCTGCTTCCCCGGTCTCTACCCGGAGAAGGTTCCCAGGTACAACAAATGCTAATTAGGTGACTGTAAATTAACCCCCGGAGGCCGCTCCCGGCAGAGCTTCCCCGGGGGCCGGGCAGCCTTGGGAAGGAGAGTCGTGGCAGGAGACTGGAAAGGAAGGGAGAGGCCGCAGAAGCAGGGAGGGGGCAGCAAGGTGGCGGGGCAAGATGGTCTCTATGGCCTCTGGAGCCTTTTCCCTGGTCCATCACTGGCAGAGAGGAGGCTGCAAACCTTTGAGCCTGACTTGAGGCTGAGAGCAACAGGAAGTTGGGGTTTGGGGTGGTCGGGGCAGGGGCAGCCAAGCTGCTAGGTGGGTGGGGAGAGACTAATATAGTGAGTGTAGGTATAGCTAAGACTTAACTGGGAGGGATGCCCAGCTTGCTGGGAACATTGAAACCAGGAAGGGGACAGCCCCTATGCCCTGTCTGCATTGGGGGGACCAGGCCTTGCTCCACCCTGACCCCTGCGGCTGGGATCCATATCTACCCTCCATGTGGGGCAATTTAACCTTTTTCATGTAAAGTTCTTTACAATAAAATTTTTTTCAAAATAAAATTTTTAAAATTTGAACATGGACATCATTCCAGCTTTGGGAAAGGCAAAGCCAAATGTGGTAGCACTGGTGTGTGTGTGGTGTGTGGTGGCGGAGGGGGAGGGGTTGATGTACTTCCTTTCAATGTCAACAGGAAAATGGGACAGAGAGGGTTTGTAGGTCTCCTCTCAACCTAGATCCCCCGGGAGTAAAGGGCCAAGGGGTGGCTCTCTCAGGAGCTCCCACACCTCAGTACCTCCATCTGCACAATGGGAGAGTTGGGGTTGCAGGCCCAGAGGAACAAAAGACAGAGAGGAGGTTGGCCCCACCTCACCTCAAGGACTCACAAAGGCCAGTGTGCCCTGGCTCAAGCAGTCCCCCACCACGAGGGCCTGCCCAGGCTCGCCTGCCCCAGTCCCAGGACTCCTTCCAGCATACCCTCCCTTAGCCCTTTCCTGGAAGGACAGGGTGTGAGGTCTGAGGAGCCCTAGCGCCCCACATCCCACTCTGATGCATGTTTACCAGACCCAGCCTGATGCAGGCTTGGGGAGGCAAGAGGCCACCTTGTGCTGAAACTTGTGAAGGTCCAGGCTACCAGAGTTCTGATGGGTAAACTAAGGCACAGAGTGTGTGTGTCCCTTATAATCCCCTCACTTGGGGCGTGTTTGCCTGAGACCCATTTCCCCACCACCACCACCTCATCCCTCCATAGCACTTTGTGCTCAGCTGCCCCCCTCCCTGAGAGAGCTGTCTCACACACAGGTGCACAACACAGGGGTACACTCAGGAACACATACACACAGAACAACATCATCTAGTGCTGTCCAGAGCCGTCCTGTCCAGCCTCCATGGACCCCTCTTTCCCCTCAACCTTTTTCCCTTGTCCCTCAGTCCTTGAGTTTGGCTGGAGGCCGACCTGGCATTCCTCTGCATAACATGCTGCTTTCATTTGCTAATTATTCCAAATATTCCAGAAGGGCTCACACACAGCAGGGCAGGCAGGCTGGGGCCTCACAGAGCCCATCCCCTTCACGCAGCACACAGAGGGGCTGCCCCCACCAAAGCCTCTGCTCCACATCTCCCTCTGCCTCTCTCCATCACCTGCCCCACCCCCTTCCTCTCCACAGACCACTAAAAGAACAAAGACAGTTCCTGCCTCCTCCATTAACCTCCAGGGTCGGCCTTTAGCCCTGGCCAAGGTGGCCACACCCTGGGTTGACAGTGGGGCGAGTTACTGCCTGCCTGCCGCAGACCTGTCCTGGAAAGAGAGGCAGTGTCTGGGGCGAGCAGAACCCCGTCCCTTGGATGAATACAAGGCCAAAACCTAAAGACAGAACAGAACGAGACGTGCCCTTGGCTGCACTTGACATTCACTCTGAACCCTTCAAAATTCTGATGCTCATGCTGCACCCTGGACCCATCAGGCCAGAATCTTGAATGGGACCCAGCATAGATTTTCTTTTAAGTCCACACATTCTCGTACTGTGCGGGTTTGCACTGGGGGCTGGGGGTGGCAGCTGTCTTCCCCAGAGCAGGATAGCAGAAGTTTTCCTCCATTGTCCTCTGCCTTACCACCTGAAGACAGAGTCTCATGAACCACAAGCTCACTGTTTTGGCTAGGCCAGTTCTTCTGCAATGAACCTGTCCTCCAGGTCTGGAGTCACAGGCAGGTGCAGCGATGCCCAGCTTTTGACATGGGTACTTGAGACACATACTCAGGACCCCATGCTTACAAAGTCAAGCCCTCTTTCCCTGTGAGCCGTCTCCCAAGCTGCCACCTCTCGCTGCTTTACAGGTTCAGTGTAACACCAGCCAAAAGGAATCACTGGGCTCTAAGCGGCAAGTGCCCATTACCACTAACTGGCCACTCACAGAGAGTCTCTTCCTGGAGGGAGGATGGCCTGGAAGAGGACAGAAAGGAGTAGGGGGCTCCTCCTCCTATGGTGTTTGTTTGTTTGTTTTGGTTTTTCGAGACAGGGTTTCTCTGTGTAGCTTTGTGCCTTTCCTGGAACTCACTTGGTAGTCCAAGCTGGCCTCGAACTCACAGAGATCCGCCTGGGTCTGCCTCCCGAGTGCTGGGATTAAAGGCGTGTGCCACCACCGCCCAGCCCTATGGTGTGTTTTTTAAACTTCCTAATTTTAGTCTTTGTGCCCCTCCTGGGGAATCAACTGTGCAGTTTCTCCAAATTGAATGTTTCCTGACCCTGTAGCAAAAATGAAAATGCCGATGTATTTAAATAATAAGAGATAGAGTCTCACTATGTAGCTCTGGCAGTCCTGGAACTCATTATGTAGACCAGGCTGGCCTAACACACACACACACACACACACACACACACACACACACACACACACATTTGAAAAAGATTGTAGCTAGGCACACACACTTTAAAAAGCTTGTAGCCAGGCAGTGGTGGCACACGTCTTTAATCCCAGTACTTGGGAGGCAGAGCCAGGAGGATCTCTGTGAGTTCCAGGCCAGCCTGGTCTACAAAGCAAGATCCAGGACAGACACCAAAACTACAGAGAAACTCTGTCTCAAAAAACCAAAAAAATAAAAATTAAATTAAAATTAAAAAGCCTGTAAGTAAATTACATGTTGTATGTTTTTCTTCATTTAAAAGCAAGTCTGACTATCTTGTTTATTACTCATATTTTTCTGTGAAATAATGTTTTTGTCCCTTTTCTACAATGCTATTCATGTTTTCATGTTGGTGTTCAGAATTCTTTAGATATTAAAGATGTTTGTCACACTTACGGAAAACTTTTTTTTTTCTTGATTAATTATTGATGTGGGAGAGTCCAGCTCGCTGTAGACAGGGCCACCCTGGGCAGGTGGCCCTTGGGTACATATGAAAGCAGACTGAACAAGGTAAGAGGTTCCTCCATGACCTCTGCATCAGCTCCTGCCTCCATATTTCTGCATTGAGTTTAGATAAGCCATCACTGAGTTCAATCCAAATCTCAGGAACCTTCGGTAAGGCAAGCGTCTTTACCCTCTGAACCATATTTGCCAGCCTAAGGCTATTCCATTTTTCCTTTTTCCTCTTTTCGTGTATGTGGGGTGTGTGTGGTGTGTGTGTGTGTGTGTGTGTGTGTGTATGTATGTGTGCATGTGTGGTGTGTGTGTGTGTATGTGTGGTGTATGTGTGTGTGTCTGTGTATGTGTGTATGTGTGTGTGTGTGTGTGTGTGTGCATGTGTGGTGTGTGTGCATGTGTGGTGTATGTGTGTGTGTCTGTGTGTCTGTGTGTGTGTGCATGTGTGGTGTATGTGTGTATGTGTGTGTATGTGTGGTGTATGTGTGTATGTGTGGTGTATGTGTGTGTGTCTGCGTGTGTGAGCATCTGTGGTGTCTGTGTGTGTGTGTCTGTGTATGTGTCTGTGTGTCTGTGTGTGTGTATGTGTGTGTGTGCATGTGTGGTGTATGTGTGTGTATGTGTCAGTGTATGTGTGTGTGTCTGTGTGTCTGTGTGGTGTATGTGTGTGTGTGTGTGTGTGTGTGGTGTATGTGTGTGTGTGTGTCTGTGTCTGTGAGCCCACTTCTATAGGTGCCTGTGGATGTGGAGGTCCAAGTTTGACTTAAGAGCCTCCACTGACCTTCAGCCTCGATAACTGAGGCAGGGTTTCTCAATCAAACCCAGAGCTTGTGGCTATGGCTAGTTCAGGTAGCTGGCTTGCTCAGGGCCATATCAGCTTTCTATCTCAACCTTCCTAGTGCTGGGATTAATGGCTTGTGTGCTTCCCAAATACTGGTAGCAAAGGCATGAGATCTCAAGTGCTGGGATTAAAGGTGTGTGCCACCACTGCCTGGCTCTGTTTATTTTAGACTGGATTAATCTCCTGTACTCTAGGGTAGCTTTGAACTCACAGAGATCCAGATGAATCTCTGCCTCCCGAGTGCTAGGATTAAAGGTTTGTGCCACCACTACCTGACCTCTGTGGCTTGCTCGGGGATCCCTGTCTGCCTTCAAAGGCTGCCAAGGCCAGCTGGCAATTATGTGGGTTCTGGGAATCTGAATGTGGGTCCTCACACTTGCAAACACTGACCCCCCCACCCACCCTCAACACACACCTACCCCATGCTGTTCTTTCTGTTGCTGTTGTTTAAGGCAAGGTCTCATCATATAACTCTGACTGGCCTAGAACTAGCTATGTAGATCAGGCTGGCCTCAAACTCACAGAGATCCACCTGCCTCAGCATCAAGAGTGCTGGGATTAAAAACATTTACCATCATGCCCAGCTTCAGGCTGTTCTTAAAGATCCAGGAAACTAAATTGACTGGGGTGATGACATACTCTTTCAACTGACTAACCTGGCTAGCCAGCAAACCCTCAGGAATCTCCTGTCTCTGCATTATAAACACATTCTATGCCTGGCTTTTATGTGGGTATTTGACCCACAGAGCCATCTTCCCAACCTGTTTTGTTATGGTTATTCATTTATTTTTATTTTATGTGCATTGGCGTTTTGCCTGCATGTATGTCTGTGTGAGGATGTCTGATCCTCTGGAACTGGAGCTACAGACAGTTGTGAGCTGCCATGTGGGTGCTGGGAATTGAACCTGGGTCCTCTGGAAGAACAGCCAATGATCCCAACCAATGAGCCATCTCTCAGCTCCCTATTTTCTTTTGTCTTATTAGATAGGATCTCACTGTAGCTCAGGCTGGCCTGGAACTCACTATGTATTTCAGCTTAGAACAATCCTCCTGCCTCCACCTCCCTAGTGCTGGGATTACAGACCTGTGCTACCATGGTCAGTTGCCTGTGGATCTTAAGGAAAGTGAGAATCTAAGTCAAGCTGCATTAGAGCTGCGTGGTAAAACAGATCAAGGAGCACTCATCTGGCCTGGCAGCACAGACCTGTAGGTGGGCTTCTTTTTTTTCCTGCCCACCAGTGCCCAAGTAGCTGATGCGGAGAGAATATATATTATAAATGCTTGGTGATATCTCAGGCTTACTACTAACTAGCTACTTACTTACAACTTAAATTAACCCAGTTCTATTCATCGGTGTATTGCCACATGGATCGTGGGTTTACCTATCCTCCATCATGTCTTGCTCTCCCTGTGTCTCCAGGCAACCTCTCTCACTCTGCCCTCCTTCTTCCCAGTGTCCTTAGTTTGCTTGTCCTGCCTATCTTCCTGCCTATCTACCAGCCAACCAGCTTTTTATTAAACCAATCCTAGTGAGAAATCTTCACAGTGGACAAAAGGACTATTCCACAGCACAGGCCTATAACACCAGCTTCCAGGATGCTGAAGCAGGATGATCTCAGATTCAAGACCTGCCTGAACTTCATAATTGCTTCAAGACCAGGCTCCATGAGGTCATGGACATAGACCCGAGATAAGAACCTATTACAACCACTTTCTTAAACCAGAATACTTCTGACTACATTCTAAATACAAAGACCAGGCGCTGGAGAGATGGCTCAGTGATTAAGAGCACTGGCTGCTTTTCCAGAGGACCCAGGTTCTATTCCCAGTGCTCACATGACAGTTAACAACCATGTGAATCACGAGTTTCAGGGGCTCCAGTGCTCCTGGCTTTGGGCACTGCACACGTGATGCACAGACATACACATATAACACCCACTCACAAAATTAAACAACTCTTATATAGTTAGACCAACAGATGATTGGGGCTCTCAGTCTTCACCAGAGAAGTTGTCTTAGTTTTTGTTTCCAGCAGATGGAGACTGTTACAGAGATCCACAATGGTCAGCTGCAGAGAACAAGTGACTGCAGGGTCCCCAGTCCAACGGACGCACATACAGCGAACTCCACCTAAGGCTCAGGGACAGTCACAGAAGAGGGAGTGCAGGGGTTGTGAGAACCAGAGGGCCAGGAAGACTGCTGCTAGATAGTGTCTTGTAGACATGACGGGACATTACACCCATGAAATCTCACACAAGACCTCACAAGGCCATCAGCTGGCATGTCAATGTGTGTGTGAGAAATTCCCTACGGTGGTCTCACCTCCAGCAGGGGAGAGGAAGGGGTGAGAATGGTGTAAATACTCATGAATAAAGCTTTTTAAAAAATTAAACATTGTTTACAATGATGCGGTAGACCAGGGGATGTTGATAAAGATTGTGGTAGTGCAGC